>NC_085865.1:14303278-14373278 GCF_034702125.1 Engraulis encrasicolus | reverse complement strand
GTATCAATTGATTGTATTTAAGTTGAAGAAAAAGCTCAGTAACTCAGTTACTATTTGCTCGATATACTCCCATGTAGAAAGCTATACATTCATCTTGCTTTACTGTAACACCTCATCTTCTGAGGTTAGATGTACACTATCATGATAAAGGAAAACAAAAATCTGTGGCTAGTGCAATACCTGAATGGCTAGTGACTCCGGAAAACCACTAGCCACAGTGGCCGGTGGGTGAAAAAGTAAATGTCAAGCCCTGGCCCACACACACACACACAGCGTGTGCGGAGGAGAAGCAAAGCAGTGCTCTCTGGGCCTATGGAGTGGCCTCACTTTTAGTGGAGAGGACGTGTGAGCACCTCCCCACCTGGCTAGGAAGATGGTGGAAGGATGGAGTCTAATTCTGTTGCCATGGTGACTGTTGCCCTGATTTCTCTTTGTTCATGCATCTCTTTCCTCTCTGTGTCTCTGTCTCTCTATCGCTCTGTCTCTCTGACTGTCTTTCTCTCTGCCTCTGTCTTTCTCTATGACACACTCCCTTCTCTATGACACACACTTCTCCTCCACTTTGGCTCCTCCCCATCTCCTCTCTCAATATTCTAAAATAAAACATCCCATACTTTGCATTGACTGTTGCGTAAACTTTTAATGAAGTCTGTAAGCTTAGAAGAAGGGGGGAGAAAGATGATGAGAGAGAGAGAGAGAGTGAGAGAAAGAGAGAAAGAAGGAAAGAAGAGAGAAAAAGAAAGAGAGAGAACGAAAGAAAAGGAGACAAAAAAGCAAGATGGAGAGAGGAGGAAAACCATGAGAGAGGCTCAGCGAGAGAGATGTGCTGCTTGTTTGCCGTGACGCTATGATCAATCGCTCCACTCATCTCCATTAGGGAAAGAGTATGCGGAGTGGGGAAAATATCCGTCTCCAGGGCTTCTTATGGACCAGCAGTGGCCCAGGCATCTTCTACCGCAGACAGGGCAGCATCACGACCTCTATGGGTCCTTTCCATTATCCCGACTCCCGTCCTCCCTTGTAGGGCTGCACAATTAATCGAAAAATAATCAAAATCGTGATAAAATAGTGATATCGAACTCGTGATTTTAATTGGGATTTAATCGTGGCAATAGTGACCTACTTTTGAGAGTGTCCTTGAAGCCAGAACATACTGACAGGCTGGTGTTTCTGGACAGAAATCTGTCCACTTAAGTTTCATGCTATTGCCTTTACATAATTATTACAATTCATTTTATTTTGCTCATCCCGTATGTAATTCATTCTTGGTTATATTTCATCTTGTTATAATTTTCAAAAAAAATCTGCAAAAATCAATAATCGTGATTAATAATCATGATTATGATTTTGACCAAAATAATCATGATTTTGATTTTTTTTCCTTAATCGTGCAGCCCTACTCCCTTGTGCTTGTGGCCTTGTGATGACGTCGTAAGATGTCTTTTTTTTTTGATACTTTTTATTTATGGTATTTTATAGATGCAAGACAAATACAAAGACAAAAAAAACAGGGAAAAAACTAAAAAACAAAAAGAAAAATAATGTGGAGGTCAGGAGAATAAGCGCATATCACAGTCAATACAATACAATACAATACAATACTATCAATACAATACAATAGTCTCATTAACCTGTGTTGTTAGTTCTGTCATTTATGTAAACGGACCATTTAATCCACTTTCTTTCTCCAATTTCTTTTTGCAGCCTTAGGGAATAGGTCATCTGCTCAAGAAGATGTAAATGTTTTACGATGCCAACAAATGTGCCCACCGTAGGTGTATTTTTCTGTAGCCAATATTTGGTAATTGCCTTTTTCCCTGCTGCCATCATAATTTTTAAGAGGTACTCATCATCTTTGTCTAATTCCTCAGGAAAATGACCTAAGTACAGAAAAAGAAATGTCATATCCACACTATAACCCAACACCTTATCAATAACTTCTGTCACCTCCATCCAGTAAGTCTTAATGGAGGGACACAACCAAAATATATGAGCATGATCCACCATGTTTTCTCCACATTGTCTCCAGCAGCCCAGCTGAGTGTCTGTTTGTTTGCCCTTTTGCTTAGGGGTTATAAAGAAGCGGATCAGGTTTTTCCAGCAAAAGTCTCTCCACCCCAATGAGTTTGTAGTAGTTGACTGTATTTTCCAAGCATTCGTCCATATGTCCTCTGTTATTACAATGTCCAGTTCTTTTTCCCAGCGTTGCTTCACATATTCTGTTGAGTCCTTCTTAAGAGATCTGACAGCATGATACAGTTTACTTATCAGCCCTTTACTGCTCATGCAGTTGTACGCTCCAACAAATAATTGAACAACCTTAGAACACTCTTTCTGTTCAGAGTCCCTAACCTCTTTACAGAAATAATCAGACATTTGCAAGTACCTGTAAAAATCCTGCCTCCTCAGACCATGGACCTTACATAGATGTTCAAAACTGTGGAGTTTTCCATCTTTAACTATTGTACATAGAGATGTGATACCTTGATGGACCCATTGTTTGTATCTGAAGTCATACAATGATGGTTTATAGTCAGGATCATAAGCAGGCCAGCTGAGTAGTTTTACTTCCCTCTGGAGCTGATGGCGTTTAACCATTTCAAACCATATCTTAAATGATAAGTTCACCCAGTTGCTTTCTGTCTGTGGTCTTGACATATCCCTGTCAACACAACCCATAGATGCCTGTAAGGGGACATCTGTTAAAGATGTCTCTATATCTTTCCACTTAGCTTTATAAGATGGGTTGCATAGACAGACAAGTGGCCTCAGCTGAGCAGATATATAATAGTCCTTTATAGATGGGAGTGCCATACCCCCTTGCAACCGTGGCAACTGGAGAGTGGAGAATTTAACCCTTGGCCTCTTATTGTTCCACACAAATAATGAAATGTGCCTATTCCATTCTCTGAATTGTTTTGTAGGAATATCTATAGGAAGTGATAAAAAAAGATAAAGTAATCTGGGCAAGATGTTCATCTTAACTGTTCTAATTCTACTGCCAAAGTCAAGGGGGAGGAGACTCCACCTGTTAAGATCCTCATATATTTTTTTACTAACATTGTTGTAATTACGTTGGAATAACTGAGACAAATCTTTAGTCAAATAAACTCCTAAGTATTTAATTTGGGTAGAGTGCCAGTTAAATGTATATTTAGTTCTAAGTTCCTGCGTGGGAGCAAAATTAAATGTCATAACCTGAGTTTTATCTATATTGAGAACATAACCTGAATATTTCCCATATGTTTCCAACATGTCCATTAAAATAGGCAGGCCAGAGGCTGGTTCAGACAAAGTGACAAGTACATCATCGGCATATAGGCTTACTTTATATTCTTCTCCACCTATGGAGATACCCCTCAGTTTTTCCTCCTGCCTTATGGCCTGTGCCAAAGGTTCAATGAACAGGTTGAAGAGACTAGGACTGGCAGGACAGCCCTGTCTACATCCACGCTCCAGCCTAATAGGATCTGAAAGACTGCCATTTACCTTAATTCTAGCTATAGGGGAGGAATAAAGAGCTTGAATATAACTGATGAACTTATCCCCAAAGCCGAATCTTCTCATTACTGAATAAAGAAAATCCCAGCCCACTGAGTCAAAGGCCATGGCAGCATCTAAACTTAAAATAATGGCCCTTGACTGTGTTGTGTTGATATGTTCAATAATGTGGAGGGATCTCCTAATATTATCTTGTGTTTGTCTATTCCTAATGAATCCGGTTTGATCCTCATCTATTAGATCGTGCATTGCTGTTTCCATTCTTTTCGTTAAGATTGTTGCATAGAGTTTATAGTCTGAATTTAACACACTGATTGGTCTATACCCTTTGCAATCAGTCCTATCCTTCCCTTCCTTAGGGATGACAGATATGAATGCCTCTCTCCAAGATGGTGGGGTATATCCATCCTCTAATATGTAATTAAAGCAAGTATCAAGAAGGGGTACCAAATGTTCCCTCATGGTTTTGTACCATTCTGGGGGAAATCCATCCACACCAGGTGACTTGTTATTATTCAGACTTGAGATGGCATCATTTATCTCCTCCCCTGTTATTGGCTGAGTTAGTATGTCATTGATTTGTGTACCAATATTTGGTAGGTCTAAGGAATTCAGGAACTCTGTTATAGATTGCATATCTGCCTGGTCCCTATTAGAGTAAAGGGATGTGTAGTATTTCTCAAATGATTTCTGTATGTCATCTACATCTGTAACAATCTTATTCGTGACAGGGTCTTTTATCCTATGAATTGTATTTTCAGCCTGTTGTTTCTTTAGTCTCCAGGCTAACAACTTTGACGCTTTGGGACCAGCCTCATAATATCTTTGTTTCATAAATCTGAGTTTTTTCTCCACCTCCTCACTTAATATTTTGTCTATATCCTGTTTAACAAGTCTTATTTGTTGTACAATGGCGTGGTCTCTATTGGTGATATGCATTTGTTCAAGGTTCTTTAATTTTTCTTCCAAGTCTGACAGTTGCATTGTTTTTAACTTTTTTGATAAGGCTGACCAAGCTATTATCTTGCCTCTAAGGACGGCCTTAAACGCATCCCATAGCATACTAGGGTTTACAGTCCCATTATCATTTTCCTGAAGATATAAATCTAGCTCAATTTTCATCATAGACACAAAACTGGCATCATTTAACATACCACAGTTTAACCTCCAAAGGGTTTTGCGTTTTCTACCTTCTAAATGCAGTGTTATATGAATTCCTGCATGGTCAGAGAGGATTCTCTGGCCAATTTTACATTCTTTAATTCTGTGTAGATCTTTTTTATACATAAACACATAATCTAGTCTGGAGTGAGTTCCATGTCTCCCAGAGTAGAAGGTATACCCAGGTTGTGAACCATGTATTGCTCTCCACACATCACTCAGTCCTAGTTCTCTTATGGCCTTATTAATTATTTTTTCTTTGGGGGTTCTTTTCCTGTTTTTATTAGTGGTGTCTAAAGAGGGATTGAGTAAAGAATTTAAATCACCAGAGCAAATAAGCGTTCCATATGTCTCTGTTGCAATCAGATCAAACACCCTTTTAAAGAATGAAGTCTGACTCCCTGGAGGGGCATAAATATTAAACAAAGTCACTTCTTGCTGATCTATTTTGCATTTAACCAGAACAAACCTACCTTCTTTATCCCTTATTTCAGAAACAAATTCGAATGGGGTGGAGTTTGAAATTAGTATTATTACTCCCCTTTTCCTTCCATTTTTATATGATGAAAAAAAAGAATTTTTAAAACCCAGCTTTTTAAATTTTTCATGCTCAACTGCAGACAAATGGGTTTCCTGACAAAACATTATATTCACCCTGTCCCTTTTAGCCTTGGCTATCATCTTACTACGTTTTATAGGGTTGCTAAGCCCATTTACATTCCATGACAATATGTTATAACATTGATAGTACATTCATATTATCATTTGCATCATGTGATCTACACTCCCAGACCTCAAAGAAAAACAAGTAGGGAAAAAAAGGAAAACGTAATGGAACTTCAACTATAATACAGATAAATGAACAGGGCTCCCAACAAGAAAGGTGACACATCATCACCTTTAGGAAGAGGGAGGGAACTGCCACTAGGTGGGGTCCCTCAGTCAGCTGACGCAAAAACAAAAAAGATTTGTGGCAGTCTGATGACAGTGCATAGTATCAGCTTTACAAATATAAACAAAATAGACGACTATTCAGGCGAGTGGTTTCTCCTCATCTGAGGCATCCTTCCTGCGATATTCCTGTAGCCTCTCTCTCACCTGCTGTTGGTATTCTTCCCCTCTGTTGCGGGGCTTGATCACCTCCCATGGTAGCAGCTTGTCAAGCGAGGCCTCCGTGTGAGCCCCCGTGTTTCTTTCGCATGTGATCTTGCCCACGTCGAACCCACGCCTCCTCAGATCCTCTGCTGCTTGCGTCGCGTTGTAATAGGTGACCGCGCCGCCCGGTAGATGAACTCGCATTCTGGTCATCGGAGTCCGGAATCGTATCCCCCTTTCCTTCAGCGCTTTCTTAACAGGGACGTATTCCTTCCTTTTCTTTTGGACAGCTTCGGCATAGTCATGGTCAAAATACACTCGCTTGTCATCGTGGCTAAGACCTTTGTTCCAGGCTGCGGTGAGGATCTTTTCTTTCACTGTGAACTGGAGGAAACGAACCACCATTGAGCGTGGTGGAGCATCAGGGGATGGTTTAGCAGCCAGCGCTCGGTGAGCGCGCGTTCTATCCCAAGGTCGCAGCTCCATGTCGGGTCGATGTCATCACTGAGTTGGGTCTTAATCATATTCACCACAAACGCTGTTGCAGAAGTACCCTCTGCGTCCTCTGGTATTCCATAAATTCTGATGTTGTTTCGTCTGGCGTGCCCCTCCATCTCGGTCACTTTATCCCTCAGCGTTTGTTGGTTTGCCAGCAACTGGGTTAGCGTCTCCTTCACAGCAATGTCCCATCGCTCCGCGTCCGCCATGCCATGTTCAATCTCTCCAACTCGCTCAGTAACATCCTCAACTCGGCTGGTCACATCTTGAAGTTTTGTACGCATTTCAGAAGTGAACTCGTCCATTTGCTTTTTAATATCTTCTCTTAGACATTTACTAAATTCTTTTAAGTCCTTTTTCAGTTCAGTTCTTAGGCATTCCATTCCTTTAGCCACAGCTGCACTCACTGCTTCTCGAATTGTCTCCATAACTTCGCCATGTGCTCCTCCGTGTTTTTCAGCATCTCTCTGCTTTTCCTCGGTTTCTCGCCCTTTCGTCGTCTTTCCTTTCGTGGATTTGCCCGCACTCATTCTTGCAAATGAATTTTAAACAAAATATATGAATTTTTATCAAATTGAGTGGGAAAAAATAAAGCTGATACAGGAGCTCAGGTTTTACGCTGCCATCTCAACTCTCGCGCCACCGGAAGTCCGTCGTAAGATGTCTTTGACAACACAAGTTTATTTCACTGTCTCGCAAAAGCGCAATTCAAAGGTAATTTTCTCATTTGCTGTTGGGATGTTGAATGGGGGAAAAGTCCCCCAAAAGTTGTTTGTAGCTAGGCTGACAGCTCGGATACTTTACTGTTTTCTCCACGGAGGCGGGGTGTCAGCGAAGCATGACGTAGGGACACATAGACGCGAATTTTGCCAAGCGAAGCCAACTTCGGCATTCATTCCTATGAGAGAGGCGAAGGCAAGCGAACAGGAGCGAAGCGAAGCAAAATTATTAAAGAAAGTTTAATGTTATGCAAATGAGGAGCGAATTCGCCTACCGCGGCCCAATCAAATCAACAACACAATTGTTCCATTCCATTTGATTCGCTGCGACGGCCTGATGACGGTTGAATTTCGCCTCTCTTCGCTTCGCTCGCTTCGCCTCCTATGTGTCCCTACCGTCAGGCAACAAGCACAGGTTGATAATGGGAGTTAGGATAACGGAAAGAGCCCTATGTGTCTCAGGTACCTACATTTGCAGGCCAGGCGTCTTATTCTCCCCTCTATAGGTAACGTTACATTCTCTGACACTCTTATCAAGAGACACTCACACAGTACATGGAATGAGGAACAGGTCCAGTCCTACTACCACTATTCTGGTTTGTACCGGTATGTGTGTGTGATGGAATTGATGGAGTTTTGGTGGATGTGTGGAGTGGAGTGTGGAGTGTTTGGGGGATTAATTTAGAATATTATCACATTAATCCCGAGGGAAATGAAGGATAAAAGCGTCACTTTGTATAAAAGCGTCAGCTAAGTGTAATGTAAAGTAAAGTAGATGTAAAGAATGGAAGTAAATGATTTTGATTTGCCATAATGTATAATGTTTTGTTGTTGCATATATGTCTACTTGACTGGCATCTCTGCTGTGAGTGACCATATTGAAGGAGAGGCTGGTGTCTCTGCCCTTTCCCCTCCCTGACCAATTCCCCCAGGTCAGCAGCAGTGTCTAGGCTACTGTGCTGTATGTCTGTGTCTGGCTGTGGCTGCCTCTTTGGCTCTTTAAAGATTGATATCAGGTTAGAGGCTGGCTGGCCTGGCTTGGGGCAGAGTGCATTGCACTATATACTCTATGTCTGACTCTCTGTCGCAGACAGACACATTTACGCCCCCTTGCAGATATACATCCATGCACATGCAGACACAGAAGCACTCACTCACTCAGGCCCACGCGCGCACACACACACACACACACACACACACACACACACACACTCACACTCACACTCACACTCACACTCACACTCACACTCACACTCACACTCACACACACACACACACACACACACACACACAAAGAAACACACGCACACACACACAAAGAAAAAACACACACACACACATACACACACAACCACGCACGCACTCACATAGCCACACATAGGCACAGGTGCACACACAAGCAAGCAAACACGCACGCACACACACAAACACACACTCTCACACACACACAGGCAGACACACCATCTCGTCATTGCAGAGGTAATGGATGTGTCTGTGTACTCTCTACTCTGTGTACTCTCTACTCTGTGTACTCTCTACGTGTCTGGCCTTTGGCTTTGGGTTCAGCTGCTACTCCGCCCATGTGCAATATGTTCACCCTCACTGCTCTCCCTCCTGTCGCTACTATGTGCCAGTCTGTCTGAGTGGGGTGTATGTCTGTCTAGTGTACAGTATGATTGTTAGGCTATACCAACGGTTTGTCTTAGCCAGAGTTGTATGGTTGTGTGTGTGTGAGAGAGTGATAGAGAGAAAGAGAGAGAGAGAGAGAGAGAGAGAGAGAGAGAGAGAGAGAGAGAGAGAGAGAGAGAGGAGTGATTGAGAGAGCAAGAGAGAGAGAGAGAGAGAGAGAGAGAGAGAGAGAGAGAGAGAGAGAGAGAGAGAGAGAGCTCAGCCATCAGTCCTGTGGAGCGTGCTCTGGAGCAAAAGTGACATTTTGGGATCAGGGCGATCAGAGCGTGGCCGGAGAAATATGTGCCACGTTTAAATAATCCAACAGGTCGGAAAAAATTTCATCCCTTCAATAATAGATGAGGCGTTGTCAGGCCAGGCCAGGTGGGGGGAGGGGTGTATCTCTTTCTCTTTATGTCTCTCTCTCTAACTCTTTATCCCTCTCTCTGTGATGTTGAGATACAGTCTGGGGTTTCGACTGTAGTGGCCGATTCAATCCAGTCATAGGCACAACAGACACGAATTGAGTCTTGAAGAGTACAACATATTGATGTGTCTAAAAAACAATGCAAACTGTTGTGTGTATCCATCGTAATACACCATTATAGAAACGCAGTACAGCAGACGACGACAATTACATGGAATAGTGGATGAAAGCAACAGTAGCTAGTTTTTTTTCAACCCTAGAATTATGCTTTCAAAATTGTAGTGCTTGTGTGACCATAATGTTTCCATTTGTTGTGATTGGTCAACCCCCCTACTGTGAATGGATGTGGAAAGGCTAATTTTAGGTAGAGAAAAGTCACATATGGTATGACGAGCATCTCTCAACATACAGTATATCTACAGTATCCAAACTATCTGTTTTATACTGCCTCTTAAATCAAAGCCGTTTAATTACATGTTTGCTCATGTCACGTTGACCGAGTCAAACCAACATTCTGTTAACTATTTATGTTGAACAAACTCCTCCCACTAGTACATTTATTTCACACTTACAGGGTAAAAAAGAAAGCCCCCCCCCTCCATGGGTTTAGCTAGTTTACCTGCAGGCCAGGTGTGAGAGTTTACGTTATCAGGAGATGGGGGTTTTTAACGTTTTTGTTTTTTTCAAAGTGTGATTTTAACGCAATATGAGAATGCACATATAGAGGCTAGAGCTTCAGGGCCCCCTTGACTCTTGGGCCCCCTGGCCTGGGCCCAGTAGGCCCGTGCAGTAATATGTCTCTGGTTGAGGGCTGCAGAGACCCAGAGGCGCTCGCTCGCTCGGCCCTATTATTACACCAGCCTGGCAGGTACTGTATGGGGAACAGCCTATTCATTGCAACCCAGCATCTCAACCCCATATACATGCCTTTGGATGAGTGCGTGCGTGCGTGAGTGCGTGCGTGCGTGCTTGTATGTCTCTGTGCCACAGATATGGTTTTGGTTTTGGATATGAGTCTGTGTGAATGTGTGTGTGTGCGTGCGTGTGTGCGTGAGATATGCTTTTGGATATGGGTCTTGAGTGTGCGAAGAGGGAGGGAACGTGTGTGTGGCTGGCATGATCATTTTTCAGTTGTGGGAACAGCGCAGCGCAACACTAGCCAGCAGGTCATCACCATTTTTATTTTCCTTTTGTGTCTGCCGCTCCTGTTTCCCTCCAGTCGTCTCTGCAGCATCACTCACTTCATCTCCATTGCAGTGTCACCATCACCGCCACCGAGCGCCCCCCCCCCCCCCCCTCCACCTCTCCACATCTCTTCTCTTCCTGTGGTGTGGTGTGGCGGAGTGGAGTGTAGTGGAGTGGAGGGGAGGTGATCAGAGTTCTGTCTCCAGTGTTAATTGGCTGCATTTGTCTCTGGCTGTCTGGGGGCAGTGCCACTGTCCGCTCGTGTGACGTACGACAGAGCGGAAGCTTTCTACATCACTCTCTTTCTCTCTTTCTGCATCGCTCTTTCTCTCTTTTCCCCTCTTTTCGTCTCCTGTGCTTGTGGGTTTCATTTCTCTCATTCGTCTTTTGTCTTTCGTTTCCTACAGTACTTTGCTTGTGTCTCTGTCACTCTCTCCCTCAATCTTTCTTTCTTTTTACAGACACACATGCGCGCGCACAGGCACACACACACACACACACACACACACACACACACACACACACACACACACACACACACACACACACACACACACACACACACACACACACACACACACACACACACACACACACACACAGAAGTACAGCACACACTTCGCCCCTCTCTGTAGCTGAAGGAATTCCGGAACAGTTGTTTGTATCTGCATGTGTTGCTTTTCCTACATTCATGTATGCTGCTCACACTCCACTCCAGCCCATATGCAGGCACACACACCCTTCACATGCCCAGAGACAGATAAGGATTCAATGGGCCCCTTGTCTAGACAACAAGAAAGGCCCCCCCTCAATATGTGCTGCTAATGTACAAAAGGATTTAAGATTTTTGTTGTTGTGTGTGTTGTGTTTTTAAGTATTTCTGGGCTTTTTATGCCTTTATCATGATAGGATAGTTAAGATAGTGACAGCAATGTCGTGGGGGAGAGAGACGGACCGGGAAACGACCCAGGGCGGACTCAAACCCAGGTCCCCATGTACCGTATATGATACGAATGCTCTACACATGATAGGCCACAGCACATCCAGTGAGAATGTATGTTATTGGGGGTGGTGGTGGTGGTGGTGGTAGTTGTCTGATAAAATATTGTTGTTAAAAGTGCGATTTTATCACCTTTGGGTGACATGTGTAATATCAGAGTGAACCTGATGCCTGAAGCAATAGCGAAACGCATTGTTCACCAAATAAACTACCAGCAAAGATACCAGTGTGCGGTGATTCATCCTTCATTTACAGCGATTTTATCACAATATGACAATGGAAATGTTGAGGCTTGGGCTTCAGGGCCCCCTTGACTCTTGGGCCCCTGTGCTTGAGCCTGGACCCGGTAAGTGTGTGCGGTAATGTCGTTGCACATGCCACATGCCTCAGATGCTGGGGCTGCTTCAGATGCTGTGGCCATGTGCTCTCACGCCTCCACACGCCTTTTGTGTCATTCCACACACTGCTCAAGAATAGGGCTGGGCACTTAGTACGAAAATTATTTCAAATTGACAACGATCAAGCGTGTGAGCACTAGGCCTAATCATTGTTGTTTATTGTAAATGTATTAGGCATATATTAAATGCTAATCTCCTTTGTCACCATAGGGCTGCAATGTGTGGGTAATAATACAATGACATGGACAAAGAGCTAAGGACAGAGAGAAAAGATACATGAAAGGGGAAAGCAATTAATGGGGCATTGGGGCAACAGGTAGCCTACACAATGTAAATTCGAACTGAAACAGCAGACATATAATTCATGTGTCATTAGAGAGGAGAGCTGACATCTCGATATTACTCCAAGTAATTGTGTAAATTAATTAAACTGCACACACTTTTTGATGTGTGAGTGTTTCAAAGTCAAATTCACTGATTTTGTTTCTCTGCTATTGTGTTTGCCAGTCTTTATTGAAGCTGCGCTAGAGTGACCAGCGAAGTGTGGGAGAGAGGGAGAGATTGTGAGGAAGAAACAGCGGAGGAGGGAGGAGAGAGTGACAAAAGTTTAGCCAGTGGCATGATGTTGTGTAGTGTATACGGGCTGTCAGCAGGTGTTTTGAGTAAATGCCTGCCTACTTCTCACTCTATCTCTCCCCACATGTTTTGTCTCCATGTCTCCTTCCCACCATCGCTCAAAACCAGTCCTGACCAATCTTTTCTCTGCATTGCAGTGCTCTATCTACCTTTCCATCTCTGTCTCTCTCTCTCTCTCTCTCTCTCTCTCTCTCTCTCTCTCTCTCTCTCTCTCTCTCTCTCTCTGTCTTTTCCTCTCTCCCCCCCCATCTCCTTCCTTCTAGTGCAGATAAATCACAGGCATGCTGATGCTGGTCCCCCTCTCTCCTCCTAAGCCTCCTTAGCTCCTCCTACCACTTAGCCCTAGTGTTGCGCATTGCCATCCTGTTTGATTGACAGATATCAGCAGAGCCCACAGTAAAATATGCAGCGCTGATTAAACACTAACAGAGTAGGACCAACACCAAGAGTGTTCAATTTTTTAGTGAGTGAGTGCTGAAATTGACATTTCAAAAATTGAGTTCCTCTACACCACCCATTTCGACAAGTCCGGTGTAATTAAGTAAGTGAACACACTCCAGAGTCTTGTTATTTCAGGCCCTGTGTGCTCTGCAACACTCCCTCAAAAATGTTTTCCACCTCACCGATCAGATAGTGTTGTCCACGTTTAGACAGGAACGTTCTTCACCAGCTCCAACACAATGTTGTTGGGAGTGTTTGCTCCTGCTGAGAGATATAGTAGCTACATTATGACTCGCTTTACATAAGTTATATATTGACTAATATAATATACTATAACAGGTGTCACTAATGTTGTGCCCGCGGGCGCCAGGTAGCCCTCCAGGAGCTTCTGAGGTGCCCACCAAGGATGTTAATAAACAGTGACGACTACCAGATTTTAGTCACAGTTAAGCTTTTCTTGATTTAAATATGAGAATATTTATTCTTTTTAACCAATAAGCAAATTATCATTCAATAATATTGTGATTTGAGAATGATGCAAAGACATCAGTAGAGGATTTTGAACGAAAGTAGCCCTCGGGTAGCCCTCAGTAGCCCATTGTTGCCCTTGGTAGCCCTCAGACCCAGAAAGGTTGGGGACCCCTGTACTATAATATACTAAGTTGTATATTGACTAATTCTAAGTTGTATATTTGACTAATGCGAAGTTGTATTGACTAATACAATATACTAGGTTGTATATTGACTAATACTGAGCAATACAGTGCAGGTTTATATTGGACTTTGGCACAGCAACAATTGTTGGGTAGAGCTCAGAGGTGTCAAAAAAGTAAAAGTAAATTCATGGTGTAAGTACAACACTAGCACATGATATTACATAGCTGTTACACCATTTACTCCATTGTACTTAATGAGATAAATAGACTGTTGTCTATTTAAGCCTAACAAGGACCCGCCGCATACTAGATCCAACTAGTACAGAGTTAGCTGATCGTAAGTACACAGGTTACTCAGATAAATTGCCTGTTTTGGAAGGAAGCCGTGTTTCTCTTTTTTCACACCTTTATTAAAGCTTGAATGTAAGATGTCCTTATCATTCTTCAATTGGACCGAGAAGTGTTTGTCAGGGAGCGTTTAAACCTTGTTTTGTAATGGCCTCCTGGTAACAGTCCTATGACTTATCTCAGGATGACTAGAGAGACACCTGTTATGCAACCGTAGCCCCATAATGGACACTGTTGAAAGTGGCATGCTGTAACAGTCATTGAAAACTACCATAGCGCTACACTACATGACATAACTCAGGCCCTTAAGTAATGCAATACGACTTGGTCATTGCCGTTCTGGTAACAGCAGATTTATAACGCCGTGTCTGAACGCGTTTAACCAGCCTGCCACATCCACTCTCCACATGGCACCCATCCATCTGCCTGCCTCTCTGCCTCCCTTCTCTCTCTTTCTTTATTTTATTGCTTCCTTTCCTTCTCTCTCTCTCTTTCTCTCTCTCTCTCGTTCTCTGCCAGCCGTTCTTTGTTTTCCTAATGTGTATGTTGTCGTGTCCTCCATGACCAGACTCTTGAATCACCCTGTACAGGAAGGTGCTGTGCTGTGCTGTGCTGCGCTGTGGTCTCGTTTCCACCAATCAGAGACGGGCAGCCTCGCGCTCGGCGCTCGGCCCTGTCATAGCTGGCCGCGGCGGCTGAGTTCATAAAACAATGCCGTGCCAATACACCTGCACTCAGCTCATAACTCACCCTGCTGTGTGTGTGTGTGTGTGTGTGTGTGTGTGTGTGTGTGTGTGTGTGTGTGTGTGTGTGTGTGTGTGTGTGTGTGTGTGTGTGTGTGTGTGTGTGTGTGTGTGTGTGTGTGTGTGTGTGTGTGTAGGGGGGATTGCCAGTGGAAGTATTTGCTTCTCCTACACACACACACACACACACACACACACACACACACACACACACACACACACACACACACACACACACACACACACACTCTCTCTCTCTCTCTCTCTCTCTCTCTCTCTCTCTCTCTCTCTCTCTCTCTCTCTCTCTCTCTCTCTCTCTCTCTCACTCTCACTCTCTCTCTCTCTCTCTCTCTCTCTCACACACACACACACACACACACACACACACACACACACACACACACACACTCACACACACCTTCTTCCAGTCCACCCTTTCTCTGTGCTTCATCTACCTTGCGTGTGTTCCAAACGTAGGGATGCATATGAAACTCTTCACAGCACACACACACACACACACACACACACACACACACACACACACACACACACACACACACACACACACACACACACACACACACACACACACACACACACACACACACACACACACACACAATTGCAGGCTCTCTCTTACTCTCATGCACACAGTCACACACACACACACACACACACACGAGTAGTACATTATTAATCCTTAAGGCTACCAGGCTAAACCTGAAGCCCTCTTCGAGAGACCGTGTGAGCTTTAGTTCACAAATGCCGCACGCACTGCTAGCCAGTAGTAGCTTAAGTGTCTGTTGCTCACGTGGAGCTGATTGAATCTCTGCTTGACGTTTTCATTTGATTGAAAGGAATCCAGTACGCGGTGGCGGCCGAGCTAGACTTCTTTATTGAACCTTTACTAAAATGACTTGAGGCACTGCTGCCAGCGTACCACTTACTTACGGCCCTGAGAGGAAAGGAGAGGAAGGGGGAGTAAGAAAGTAGCAAAGCTTAGCCCCCCAGTGTTGGCACTGCAGCATCTTGGGCATTGATTGTTCACGTCTCGGTGGCCAGCATGAGGCTGATGATTTCCAGCCCAAAAAATGTTCAAAACCCGCCTGGAAGCACAAAATCCCGCCCAATTCTATTGATTTCTATGGCAAAAAGTGGGCGTTTTTTTCTGATAAATGCCATTTTTACCCGCACACGGCCATCCTAAGCAGCCCAATTGGGCGGGAACTAGCCCAATCTGGCAACACTGGTGACCGGCCTGAATAGGCCCGCCACTTCAGCCTGAAATCAGATCTATAGCTGGACACAAAACTATTTTTTTTCATAGAAAAGCTGCACTCTGTGTAGTTCTTGGATTTTACACGTATTTTAGTGGGTTAGCATGACAGACAGACGTTTCGGCCCAAGCCGCCTTCAGACGCCGTAAGAATCTGCACAATAGTTTCCCTGTGTCAAGGTTGTTTTGGGGGTATGATATTACAGGATGGGGGTGGAAGGGAGTTATAGAAACGGATCCAATACAAGTCCTCCTCGGTCTCTTTTTCAACGCATTGCAGTTATGCTAATATCAGGCAAGGCCAGTTCAGCTCTCACACGTATATGTTCCTTTAATTCTCCCTACTTTACATTTTCCTGGATATTTGATGAGGTTCAAGAAAAGCAGGCACCATATCTGCATTTCAGAGCTCCTTTACCCTGAATGTAATAATCTAAAGTAAGTTATTCCCTCTGGTGAAATGGTGACTTCTCTACATTCTCTTTTCCATGCTGAGAAAGAAAGAAAGAAAGAAAGAAAGAAAGAAAGAAAGAAAGAAAGAGAGGGGGAGAGAGACAGAAAGAGAGAAATTCCCATTTTTCAGCCTGTTGCTCTTTGATGGTGGAGAGTGTGTCTCTGTGAAGTTCGATTTGCAGCTCTTCGTATTCTTCCATCTGCTCTGCTCTGTTCCCATTCATATGCGTGAGTCACTCTGTGAAACGCCATGTGGATTGATTTAGCACTTTTCCTCTCTTCTGCAAGTGCTCTCTCTCTCTCTCTCTCTCTCTCTCTCTCTCTCGCTCTCTGTCTCTCTCTCTCTGTCTCTCTCTCTCTCACTCTCTCTCGCTCTCTCGCCCTCTCTCTCTCTCTCTCTCTCTCTCTCTCTCTCTCTCTCTCTTTGTTGTCCCTCCTCCTTTCTGGTTACTGTTGTGTGATGCAGATGCGACCCGGCCGGCATCTCACAGGAAGTTTAACTATTAAAGTGATTTTTATTTGGATCGTACCACCATGGGGGTGTGGGTGCACTGTGGAGTTAACTAGCTCGTCTAAATGCAAATGAGCATTAGGGTGTGAAGTCCATCTCGCAAATGCAAGAGAGATGTTTACATATGTCTATCAATGTGGAAGGAATAGAAAAAGAAAATGTGACTCTTTCTCAATCTCTCTCTCCCTATGTCTTTCTCTCCCTATCTCTCTCTCTCTCTCTCTCTCTCTCTCTCTCTCTCTCTCTCTCTCTCTCTCTCTCTCTCTCTCTCTCTCTCTCTCAATGACACACTCACTGTATACATTCATTTAGCTACCATAAGTCATGAAGTTTAATAAATTAATCCGGGAGGAAAATAGCTGACATAAATGATGAGACATTTTGCTGCCCATACTTGCAATACCTGGACAGACTTGCTTGACCGGAACACATGGGTTGTTTTGCTGGGTTGTCTGTTATGTAAATCATGGGTACATTAGTTTGTATATTGGGTTGGGGGAGGGTAGGACTGGCGTGTTGTGTTGGCGTGTTATTTTGTGGTTGGGATTCAGTTGCAAACGAAATCAGAGAGGGCAGGTGGGATGGTCGGCTCAACATTGCCTGAAAGCCTGTCTTGTTTAGCCAGGTAGAGTTTCCCCCTTTCTTTTTTTCGCTTCTCGGTGGAGTGCAGCCAAATGTGATGAGATGGCAATCTCACTTTTTCTTTTCCCACGACCTCGGTCACACATCACAGGCAGGTGGAGCAAACAGAACGTGCACACAAGACCAGGAGCACACAGTGGCCAGATGGGAGGCTGCATGAGAATGAAATGGTCCAGTGGAAAAGGTGCACACTGCCTGCCAACGGATAGAATGGCCGTATTAATACAATACATTTCATATAGTGCTTTTCATGACACTCAAAGACGCTTAAATAAATAGTATAGAGTTGTTAATTGTCCATTGCTGTGAGGCAATGCATCGCAGGTGGAAGAGGGTGGAGTTAAAAAAAAAAAAAACATCAAAACAATACCAGCAGTAGGTTAGCCACAAGAGTTAAAGAGTCGGTAAGTCAGTCAGTGGTTGAATGAGTCCTTACAATTTCGAATGAAAATGGACTAAACCATGTTACCACATTGAATGGCACTAGCAGGGCACCCGTCTCGGACATTTACGGGCAATTAACTCAAATTGGCAGGACAGCATGACAGACCCCTTCATGCTCTATATGTACACACATGCAGTTCAATCATAACAGGTAATAAGACAACAGTGATTATACTGAAGACTGGAATGAAGTGTCTGTATCTGAATGTTTTAGGTTTCACTATGGCAGTCACTGTTTGATTTTTTGGTCTATAGATTGATCTGTAGAATGATCGCTAAGTGGCAAGAGAATATTTGGCACTGAAAATGTAAACATGCAGCGTAGGGGGAGCCTCATAAGACCAACTAGTTGCTAAGAATGTCTGTACACTGACGAGTACATTGTGAATGCAAACTCATAAGCACACTATAAACATAATAGCTGTAGATTCGTTTGAAATGTACCAGCCTCTTTTGTATTTTACCAGCACTTGATGACTTATTGCTGGTTTAAATATTAATTGCTGGTATTGAGGCTACCATGGATCTGTGCAATGATGTACACAAAGAGTTATCACTCATTTGTCACGCAGAAGGCAGCAGTAAGAGTTATCTCTTTAGAAGGCTATCGTAATCTTTTGAAATGTGACACTTTTTGCAGTCGTCTCCTTTATTATGCTGTGTCAGTATGTAGTCTCAGTACACCACTATCACATATATTGCATAGCTGTGACATAGACTATGTTGTTACTGAAAAACACTAAAAGCCTTCTAAGAACCCACCACAAACTTCATCCAACCAGCACAGGTTCAAGTACACAGGTCGACTAGCTACTCAGATACGTTACCTGTGTTGGAAGGAAACTGTTTCTTTTTCCTTCTTTTACTTTTACGTTTTACACCTCTGCATGAATTATATTATATATTATATTCATGTTATACTTATACTACACACTACTCACCTTACAGCAATCTTAATATTAGCCTTCACACAAGATGTTGTGCTGAAAAGTACCCACATTTTTAACAAAGTGACTATAAGCTTTATAGTCCTCAAACGGTCGTGATGGTTGAAGGACATTTTACTTTTCATTAAGTGCAGTGTGTGCTTCTGTGTGGCTCAGCTTAAAGTGACCGGAATTAACCTTTCAGTGTGGTAGCACCAGATTTAGAAAAGGCCAAGAGTCGCAAGACCTCTTCACGGAAGGCTGACCGCTTGTCAATGGTCGAGAGGTACCATTTTCCCCTTAATTTTTAGTTGCCCTCTATTCACAAGTTATTTCCTTCTTGTCATGTGTTGACGTCATGTCACTCGCTACTTTGTGGCGCTGAAGATGTGATATTAAGTGTAGTCATAAAAGTTAATTGCAAGAGCACATTAAACGTTTCAGTTTCTTTACAGTGCTTTTAGATGTCCCTTAATTGAATTGGGACCTATGGCAGTCCAAGCGACTCCTTATTCCATTATTAAACATAGTATTAGCACACTTCAGAGACGTCACCACTGGGGGGACTGTGTGAAAGCTATTGGTCGGCCAATTGTGGGGCCTGCCTTGCCTTGCCTGCCTGCCACGTTTGCCTTCGGCATGCCAGGTCTTAGTTATATAGCTGCCTGGCACCAAGTCCCCACAGACATGCTCACAGAGCTGATTGCAATATCAGCTGTTTGAGCTCCCGGCCTTTCAAATCGCTCAGCAGCAGGGTAGAGTATGGCGACGTATGGCGGCCCGCTCTGGCCATCTTTCCCTGAGTGGTAGCCCCAGGGCCTAATCCGCTCCCTGGGTCTCCGCAGTCCCCCAGGCAGCCCCATGCCACGCTGCCCCACTGATCAGGACTTCAGCATATTCATGAAGCATGTACCTTTTATTGCGGTGTTTCTTAACCAAAAGTGGGGCGCGGAGGGGGTCCTGGGTTGGTCGCCGAGCTGTGGTGTAAAAATGTATCAATTAATTCACCCTTTACTTGTCAGTCACTAAATTAAAACAAGAGGCGGTATTGAATCAATGACTGTCGAAGAAAGAATGAAACGTGGATTACACTCCTCTCCACGAGTTGATGGACATGTTTCATGCTGATGAATATCATCCAATGCAATGATATATTTTTGATAGATTTGATGTTTGACGAACAAAATATTGGGTCACAACATAATGACCATGGAAAATTGTGGGTCCCGAGACTATTTCAGTTAAGAACCCCAATTTTATTGCATGGGGCATGGTTTTCATAACCTGGTAACGAAGATGCACGAAGCACTAGGGGTCTCGCGAGAACCAGGCTATGGTTTTCATGCCTGTATGAAATATGTAGCCATTACTGGGTTGATGGCATTCAACTGTGTATACGGTACAGAGAAGTGTGCCAAATTCCATTCCATGACTAATTTACATTATCATGATGTGCACCGATTCGTCTAATGAATATCTCTATTTTTTTTGCAGCCATGTGGTTGTGTTTCTGAGCGCTTTGAAGTAGTGTGATAATTATTCCTCCACGGACCTTCTCGTGCCAGATTCAGAAACCCAGAACGATACACCAGGGCTGGTTCCTATAGACAAGCCGTCAGTCAAGAGCTGCTGCAGGGCTTTTGGCTCTTCGAGACTGAATTTGTACTTCCAGTTGGGCCTTGTAGGATTTCAATAGCCTGCCTACAGTACATCCTTAGAGGCACATGATTTCCTCTCCACGTTTTGTTACTGACTGTACACCTGGTCTCATTGTCCTGTGTGTACATTTACCATGTTTTTGCCAGCCAGCCTGCTCGTGCCTCAAAGCACCACAAAAAAGGGTGCTAACTAATGTGCTGTTTCCACGTAGCAGGACATTTTTTTAGCAGGGTATTTTTTTCTCATGTTGAGGTGTAAAAGCAACATGTGGATAAAAAATAAATCCTCCATTGTAACAAATGCATTTCAGCCCCCTAAACAGGATATTTTTTTCTCCTGCTTTTTATACCTGGATTTTAAATATCTGCTACGTGGAAACGGAAGGCCAAAACCAATGCAAAACCAATGCAACCAGGAGAAAAAAATATCCACATATAAAAATATCCAGCTACGTGGAAACAGCACCTAAGAGTGAACTAGCAGAGTTGTCTACAGTAGAAGTAGAAGTAGAGATTACTCTTAGAGATGTAATTACAACACTAGTAGCATGATATTACAAAGTTTCAACTGCATAATATCTTACTACTAGTGTTGTAATTACATCTCTAAGAGTGCTTCTACCTGTGAAGGAGCGGGTTTTACGTAACATAAATACATCATGGCTGCACCATTAACAAAATTCAACGATTTTAACTGTTACTGAGGGAGAATACGCCTCCGGGGCAAGACTCCCTGTGATCTTGATCAGCACTTTGTTTTGCTGTGTCATGTGGTCTGGTTCAGGTGGCTGGTGCTTTAACACACACGGCTCTTTGTCCACAGCCGTTCCCCCTGCCCTCATTCCATACAGATGATCTGAGTGGAGCGGCAGTTTGGTGTGTAAACAACATGTATGATCTCATGTAGCCAAGCTCATCTGTCTCACTTGCACTTCAAAGAATGTGGTAATTTCTGCCATACGAGAGGCCTTCAAGGCACTTCTGTCAGTGTTCAGTACATACGGAAAGCCAACCACACATGGTGAATGATGCAGTGTTAATTCAGCACTCAGACAGTTGAGGGCAACACCCACAGTGTAAAAAGAAAAAGAGGAGAGTGCTGCATTAGGCCAACTGTTTGAAGAAAAATCAGGTGCTCTTCAGAAAGGACATGAGAAATGTTGGTACATTGCTTGTGACTATTCCCAAAATGTGAAGGCCCAAATAGTAGGCTCGTTGTTGAAGGTGGTAGTCTTAAAGATACGAGGCACTCTGATTTTGGTGGAAAAAAAATAGATAAAAATCCTTTATTTTAATGGATATGTCTTCATCAGGGCAAACTCAACCCATAGTGTTGTTTCTACCTTCAAAGTGTTGATTTTAACATTGCGGAATCTACTGTATAATGTGCGCACATTACACACATGCATAAATGAACAGCTACGGCTATTCACACTGTACAATGCAAGGCCTAACGACTAACCCTCCCCCTCCATAGCTGGGCTCCCCCTGATTGAGTCCACGTGGAATACTACTTCACACCAAACAGGAAACCGATGACCTCATCGCATCCTGCCAGATTTGGCGCGCGTCCCTGTGACATCGTTCCCTCAGGGCGCTGCTTGTGGAACCTTCCTAGTATGTTTCTGGGAGACACATGGCTTCTCCATCTGAAATGTTGCCTCTTTATTTCCTATATACCAGTGATTCTCAACTGGTGGGTCGGGACCCAAAAGTGGGTCGCGGTAGGTTCCTGGGTGGGTCGCGGAGCTGTGATGCAATGCATTAAAAATGACTATGATGTTGAAGACGGAGTGAAATATGGTTAATAGGCCTTCTCCTCTCCACTACTTAATAAGACACATTGTATATCAGCATACAATGCAAATAATAATGCATATTATGAAATGCATGATAATATTTTTTATTATTATTGGAAGAATCTGACGGTGCGACACGCAGTTTGGGTCACAACGTATTGATCACGGCAAATTGTGGGTCTCAAGACTATTCCAGTTGAGAAACACTGGTATATACCATCAGGGCTCTGTTTAGTACATTCAGTACCTGATTGTAGGCCTAGAGAACAGCACATTATTAACGACACCTTTATTGAGAGAAATCTCTGATCCTAAATCATATGGCATTATACTGTATATGGGGTGAGCAGCATATGGGATATGTACTGTAACTGTACACAAGTAAGAACATAATTTATTTTCATCGCCACCTGAAGAACAGCACCGCATCTGCACCTGTAGCTTATACAGACTGTGGAGGAAGAGAAAATGAATGGGGAAAAAGGGGGGGGGGATGGGTTATGCTGTCAGCACGGTGATCTGTGGAGCACAGGGAAATGATGTGTTGGACCAGAAGGGAGAGTAAACTCTGCCTATGAACACAGTAAATTACAGACTCTGTGTTGGCAAGGCTGAACCGCAACAAACCGAGAGCCCCCTGTTCATCTATATAGTCTCGCACAGACACATGTAATTATAGCCTACGCTATTGGAAACGACAAGTGAGGAAATGCTGGTTGGTAGACAGAATTAGTTAACGTGGCCAAGAACACTTTGTGACAAATTCAGGTCAATTTCTGTGATGTTGTGAGCACAGCTGTAGACGTAACCCCAGATGTAGCCCCTGCAGGAGTTGATGAAAGTATGTGTGGGGCTGCCCTGCAATAGGAATAGGTCATAAAACACAGTGAGAGGTACCCCCCTCCTCTCTCTCTCTCTCTCTCTCTCTCTCTCTCTCTCTCTCTCTCTCTCTCTCTCTCTCTCTCTCTCTCTCTCTGTCCCTCCCTCTCTCTCTCTCTCTCTCTCTCTCTCTCTCTCTCTCTCTCTCTCTCTCTCTCTCTCTCTCCTCCTCCCTCTCTCCTCTCTCTCTCTCTCTCTCTCTCTCTCTCTCTCTCTCTCTCTCTCTCTCTCTCTTTCCCTCCCTCTCTCGCTCTCCCTCTCTCTGTAAATGGGCTTAGATGTAATTCCCTATTGTTAGGAGCAGATACATTTTTAAGGGTCAGTGTTTTGCTGGAGTGAAGCCTCAGAGTCCAGAGAGAGAGAGACGAGCCTCATTTAGGATTGCCTCTAGCTACGTTAGGTGTAAGTCTGAAGACCTCGCCCATCCCATCCCATGCCTCCCCTGACATATTTCTGCTGCTAATTAAATCGTATATGCTGCAGGCCTCTTTGCAGGCCTCTCAGTGGAGTTACATATGTCATGTTTTGCCATGACCCCCTTTTTACATGACTTGGCTTCAGTTCGCGTCATCACATTGTGTTGGAGATTAACATGGGCCTTTTCTTGTTGTTATCCTCATTGTGTGAGTCACATTCACATGTCACATTCACCACCAAGAACTATATTTTTTTATGCTGTGAGGACCTAGAAACGAATAAAAGAACATTTGTTGTGCGGAGACAAGCGTTAGTATGACATACCATACATTGTTGTACTTTATGTATACGTCCAGTATACATGGGTTCTACATTTTTGTTTGCTCCTGGCTGCACGACACTAGCTGCGCACAACTCAACCTCTGATTGTTGGAAACTGCTGCCGGTCAAAAAATTAGCTCACATGGTTGGCTGCCTGTGTCTTGCCCCTCCTCTCAACATTGTGTTTATAAACACGGTGAACCCATGTATATAATTGTCATTTCACAGAAGTGTTTCTAGAAACTGATGTGGATTGCATGCTGTCGCAGCATCCCCCCCTTCCCCCTCTTCTGGCTCTGCCTGCCTGCCTGGCTCATCATCCAGGCTCATGGTTCTGGTTTTCTCCTTCCAGAGTCTCTCTCTTTTTTTTTTTTAAAGGAGTCAGTGCAAAGCAGCCGAGAGGAGTTTGTTTTCTTTTCTGTGAACTGCATGCCTACCGCAGTTGTGTCACCGCCTTTTCTCAGGACCTTGGTCTCCAAGTCGGATGCGTCAGAAAATAGGAGAGCCATTTTACTCTAGCTCAGAATCAGAAAAGAGAGAAAGAGGTAAATGCTGAGATTTTTAAAAAGGCAGAGAGAGGTATATTATAGACTGAGTCAGGAAGAGAGAGAGAGAGAGAGAGAGAGAGAGAGAGAGAGAGAGAGAGAGAGAGAGAGAGAGAGAGGCTGAAAAGGAATTCAAGTGATGGAATGTGGAGAGAGGTGGGGACAGGAGGAGAGGAGGGGACAGCTGAGTGAGTGCGTGCTGGATGTGGAGCTGGGTGAGGAGACGAGAGTCGGGAGTGAAGTGAGGAGAGCTGAGGTATGATTGGCAGTGTGCGTGGGCGTGGGGGAAATGAATCATGGCCGCCTTTTCTGCTTCTCGTTATTCTGAATACCTGCCTGGTGTATCCCCCCTCCTTCTCATCACTGCAGTGTCTATGGTGTCTTGTGCAGCCTGATAAAAAGGAAGAAAGGAGTCGCACACTGGAGCTGGATGCAAAATCAAAAACTGTTCAACCTGGGAACACTGATGAAGGGCTAGACCCGAAACGTTTGTCCCCGGTCTGTCGGTTTTATTTACTTTTTTCGGCTTTGTTTAATACAGTTTTTGATTTTGCATTCAGCTCCAGTGTGCGACACCTTTCTTCTTTTTTGACATACTGCTCTTGGAATTGCGCACAGAGCGAAACACTCAGGATAAGACATTGGCGCGGACGCCACCCCACCATTACTATTCAGTGTTCTTGTGCAGCCTGCCATCTTCCTCATCACAGTAGTCTTAGCAGCAGCATCATACACTTTGGAGATCCATCTTCAAAGCTCTCTGTTGCTCTCTTCTCGACCTCCCTCCTGGTGCTGTAGATTCTTCTTCTTCTTCTTCTTCATCTGCTTCTTCTTCTTCTTCTTCTTCTTCTTCTTCTTCTTCTTCTTCTTCTTCTTCTTCTTCTTCTTCTTCTTCTTCTTCTTCCTTTCTCTCTCTCTCTCTCTCTCTCTCTCTCTCTCTCTCTCTCTCTCTCTCTCTCTCTCTCTCTCTCTGCCTTCCGTTTCCCTTTCAAAAATGAAAGGCTAGGTTACATACATCATCAAAAGGCAAGGCATTTGATCACTGTGATCTACTCCAACCAAGTGAGATCCTTCCCTCACTTCCTTCTACTTAATCCCTTTTCACTCTTTTTCCTCGCTTCCTTTGTTCTCTGTCTCATTCTTCCCCGCTGGTTACTCCCCAACTCCTCTGTTTTCTCTGTACCCGAGAGTGACATTTGTTGGTCGTGCTGCTGTTGTTGGTGACGCTGTTGTTGGTGGTGTGCTTGTGTTAGAGTACAAGCGTGGTGGTGGACTTTTGGCTGTCGGGCTTTAGCAACTCGCCAGTCTGTTGCACTAAAACAATCTACTGAACACACACACACACACACACACACACACACACACACACACACACACACACACTCACACACACACGGAAGCACGCACAATTTTGTTCTGAAATTGAGGAGGCTTTGATGGTTATGCTTTGTGACAGGAGTCACAGAGACAGCCCTGTTGAATTAATCATTACACAAGGCATGAAATTCCCTCCTGTCTCCCTCTCCCTCCCTCCCTCCCTCCCTCCCTCCCTCCCTCCATCCCACACACCAACTTCCCTCACTCACACAGATTCCCATTCAGACCCTTTTTGCTAGTGGTCACTGCTGCAGTTCTTCTTTCATTCACCCCTCTCATATAACAAGTGTTTTGCATTTTTACCTTACCGTATGTGAATTCATTTTTGTTGACTATATAAATTAAACTGGTTGCTGTTTGGTAGGATGTTGGTACAGTTCAGTTGCTGCAAGTTGACCTACTTTTTTATTCAAAATGATTATTCTATTGGCATTACCATAACCTCTCAAATTCTTAAAATATTTCATATTTTTGATTTTCACATTTGGTGAAAGGTTGGTTAGATCTAAGGTGTGAAACCCTTGTCTGAGACAGGCAGTAGGCAATGAGTAAGCCTCCTGGTTTGGTATCGTGTTTAGGTTTAATGTGTATGAGACTGCTATACATGCTGTGTTCTCCTTATCACATGGCCACCTGCTCGTGGTAGCGCGCCTTCCTAACCTCTACTCTCAACCAATGAGCCTGTTATAGCAATTCATTGTTAACCCCTTAAGACGCGGCTTTATACATTTGTTGTTACCAGTATGGTAATGACCAAGCCGTGGTGCATTACTAAAGGCCCTGTGTTGTGTCATAGTATTGTAGTGCTATGGTAGTTACATTTCAATGACTATTACAGCATGCCACTGGAGGTACGGCGCGCATTAAGGGGTTAAAGCATGCAATTATTAATTTATAATTAATTTATTTTCTTACTTCTTTTTATTTATTCATACATATGGATTCATACATATGGACATTATTTTTTATTTTCTCTCTTTAGGCAAAACTCCTCAGACAGCTCAGTCGGTGTCCTGTTTTGGGGCCCGCTGCTGCTTCTGGGAGGACCATGGATTTTTGATATTGTCAACATAAAAAATATCAAGAGTCACATGATCTCTCTTTTGTTTTTGGCAGGTGATATCACTCAGAAAGGCTATGAAAAGAAGAGGGCAAAACTACTCGGCGCCTACCTGCCTCATCCTCCAGGTAACCTTTTGTAGGGGGTCACGGTCACCTCAGCTTTGCCCCCTTCTTTGCCCTCTGCCCTCTGCCACCCTTTTTCCAGAAGACTGCACTCATCCTCTCATCCTTTCATCTCTTTCATCATTTCATGTTTGTCAAGCACATCTAACTTGGAGATGGAGATCACCTATAGAAGTATGGTTTCTGTATTCAGCAGACTGTTTTTTTCAAGTGCCAAGTTATGAATGCATAATTTGGTACTTAAAACAAAAGTCTTGAAATGCAGTAGTAATAAAAAAAGATAAATAATTAAGTATGGTGTAGTATGAGTATAGTGTATTCCCAATACGTCACACTCTGCTACTTTTCATTATATTGCAAGATTCCATTCCAGAGTGAGGAATCTTGCCACCTTCATTGCCCTGTACACTTGAAATAATTATAGTTAGATTGCAGTTTATAGATTATAGTTTATAGACTATAGTTGAAGAGTTTCGTTGTCAAAAAGTGTACGTATATCCATTTGTTGGGAAATTGAGTTCCATTGCGTTGCAAAATGCATTTTATGTAGGTTTAAAAAGTATGTTCTCAAAATATTTGAATTGCTTGAATTCACGCACAGATTATAGGACTTCCGAAAAGTAATACAATTTCCAATAATAAAATGTAAAATACAGGTGGTGGATACACCGTCTTGCAACGATACTCTTCAGTTACATTCTCATTGTACTTGTCTGCCTTTTTTACATGTACTTCACCTTCACCTGGCCATTGCACAAAACTTGCATGTCGAACGTTGTGTGACAACGATAGTTGTAGGTCAATGTACTGCAAAAAATACTTTTGCAGTAGCCTCAGCTAGGCAGATTACTGGTGGCAATGAAGTACGGGTAGCATCTGTTTTTTGTTGATGCTTGATATTTGGGTCAAGGGAGCAGGCAAGATGAGAAAAATACCTGACCTGCTAAACCGGCTAAATTCTATGCAGCAACAGAGACAGTACTCAGACTCAGGTTTTGCTTTTTTTTCTCCAAATGAAAAAAATACAACTTTACAATTAAGCAAAATATAAAAATGTAAAGTTTTCCATTCTACTAGTGAGAGACTAGGTCTGTTTGTGAAAGCCAGCGTCACACATTGAGCTGCTCTTTGTCTCAGTCTGTGCTGCAGAAGAACCCAGTGAGTCGACGAGGGAGTTGGCCTCTCTCTAGCACGCTCTTCCAGAGCTCAGGTTTTGAGCTGCAGGATAGTTTCCTCCCTCTATTATGCCAGATTGTCTTTTAAAGGTCTTTGAAGGGGAAAAAAAAGGATATTTTCCCCTCGACTCAGAAGTGGCTTTTTTTTCACTGCTGTACCTGTTGCACATGACAGCACTGCTGTTGAAAGCTCACAGGCGTGAATCAGAGCGGAGGCATATCAGCCTCTTATCCAGACAGGAAGTCATCTTGCGTTTTCCCCTTTTTCCTTCCTGCCACTGATTTATGTGTTTGAAAGGCTCCGACAAAATAAGGTCTTTGGCAGGAGGTGAGCTCGCTGCTTTGCTCTGCTCTACGCTGTCCTCAGAAGCCTTAGGAGCAGCGCCGGCACAATAGCAGACAGAGCGGCTTTCCACCCCGAGAGGCTGGTGATAGCGCTCAGTGCGGCGCTCAAACCCCTTTCATCTGCTGTTTCATTCATCGTTTCTTTCCCAAAAAAGTAAACAAACGCTTCACAATGCTGCTGATCGCATCAACACAACACAAACAAACCATCACCCGGCTCGAACCTTCATGCTTAACTGCCTCTAATGGAGTGTTCTGCTGAATATTTGTCTTTTTTTCTTCCTGAATCTTTTGATGACGATTGTACTCTGCAGTTAGATGATCTTGTGTTTATATTCCAAGTATGTATCTGCTAATTCTCTGCTGACCTTCATGTTATTTTTATAAGGAAGCAGTAATAATAACAGGCTGATCTGAAGACCCATAAACTGTCCTGAACACAGAAATGCGTTCCATAAATTCTACATTACATTATATTACATTATACTTAGCTGATGCTTTTATTCAAAGAGACTTAAAGTTATTTTCCATGGTATTGGTTTCAGTCCCTGGAGCAATATGGGGTTAGGTGCCTTGCTCAAGGGCACTGGAGCCATGAATGGAGGTGTAGGGAGAGGTAACAGTGGGATTCTGATCATAAGACCACCTCCCCAATCATTTGGCCACAGCTGACCTTGTGCATATTTTGCTACTTATTTTCCAATGACAAAAAATGAATCTGCTTGAATGATCATGTGGTCTGGTTGAGTTGGGCAGTAAAACCACGTCATTTGGAATATGTGGCATTGCTGTCCGTCATAGAATGACACTAGGGTGTTGAGAACGAGAAGACAGTCATTTATGAAGAAGGCCTATCCAATGTTGCCTGACCATGCGATCTTCACGTGTTCAGGTTTAACCCCTTAAGACACAGCATTATAAATGAGCTGTTACCAGAATGGCAATGACCAAGTTGTAATGCATTACTAAAGGCCCTGTGCACTGTCATAGTAGAGTAGTACTATAATAGTTAACTTTCAATGTCTATTTCAGCGTGCCACAGGAGGTACGGCGTGCATTAAGGGGCTACCAGGTAATGTCTTGTGATTACCACAAGGACCGCTTGGAAGCCCATCATGGCTGTCCATGACAGGCAAGCGCAGGTTGAGTATTTATTAATACCTACAAGTTGAGTCAGATGTTTAGTGTATTCCCTGCACTCACAGCCAAGGTATGTTTACCTTGAAAATGGCCTCTTGGCAGTGTTGTGATTGTGACATACACAACCTTTACTGTATGCTTTACTTGATACAGTATCTGTCTCATGGAATCATTTAGCAGTCATACTGAATACAACACACTGTACCATGGCGACATGCACAACCTTTGCTGTATGCTTTGTTTGCATGGTTTGTGAAATCATTTAGCAGTCATCAAAAACATACCATGGTGACATGCACAACCTTTGCTTCACCTGTAAGTTCCCTAGGGGTGCCATTGAGGGCTGCCCCCTTGCATGGGTGAGGCATAAATGCAATTTCGTTGTGTGCTGTGTGTTCAATTGTGTGCTGTGGAGTGCTGTGTCACAATGACAATGGGAGTCTGAGTTTCCCAATGGGCTTTCACTTTCACTCATGTGTTATGGATGTCACAGCTTCAGTGTGGCCAGTCTATACACTTACGTACGGTGTATGTTAGCTTATGTCTCCACAAACCTCTGGGCTGCAACCGGCTTCTGGGCTTCTGGCTTCTTTAAGGCGGAGCGTGTCGTGTCCCCATCAGGTGGCCAGATCGCGTTAGGGCTAACTTAATGGGAACCGGCTGGGAGCATTAGCATCGAGAGATCCTCAGCAAAGTAATTGCTCATTTTATCTTTAGAGCCTGTGACAGTGTCCTAGCCTTTTGAAGATCAACTGCTCCTTGTGTGTGTGTGTGTGTGTGTGTGTGTGTGTGTGCGTGTGCGTGTGCGTGTGCGTGTGCGTGTGCGTGTGTGTGTCAGTGTGTGCATGTGTGCATGTGTGTGTGTGTGTGTGTGTGTGTGTGTGTGTGTGTGCATGCGTGTCTGCATGTCTGCGTGGCTGGCCATTCTTTTTCTGATACACGGCTACTTTTCACTTTCAACAGAACCATAGCCTCCTTAACATTTTGGTGGGGTCGTCGTCAGCCAGCGCATAGCTAACAAGAGATGCATTTTGTCACCTGGCACATTACCATGGCAACAGCAACAGGCAGCAGCAAATGACGGACTCGACTGTGCGCTCAGCTGTCCTTGCTTGCCATAGATGAGGGGAGGGGAGGGGAGGAGGGGGATGATATCATCATAGCTCCGGGTCAGAAGAAGTGTGTGCAGTCACGCCAAAGGACACAAGAGGAGAAGAGAGGAACAGCTGTGGACGTTTGGGCTCATTCCGTGGTGGCGGTTAGAATGGGTTTTTAGAGGCAGGAGTTTGGGGTAGATAGGAAAGGGACGTTGGGTAGGGGCAGCTGGATCCCAAGTGAAAAGCGAGACGATTATTTTCAACAGCACCGAGTGCTCTGCTGCCACCGCTGAGAATCAATCTCCAGGCCCAGACACACTTCAAGATGCCACAGACGGATAGAGGAGTGTAAAAAGAAAGAGAAATCTTCTTTATCCAGAGACAGACATGACAAACTTGTCCTGCCAGCCCCTTTACTACCGCCCACACCCACCCTGTCAACAGGGACAGATTATGACTCCAAAGGCCCCTGGGCCAGAAAATAAGGAAAGACCCCCCTCCCAGTTTGGCACTGATGATGGTCTGAAGGACCGAAAACGTTTTGCACTTCACTGGGTAGCACCTTCTTTATTTTCCTTATGCATTAAAATCATTTATGCATCGGCACCAGTGGTGTGCGAGTTCCTCCTTGCTGCTTCACTGAGAAAATGTGAAAATTTTCAAGTTTTTCAAAGTGTGATTGTGAGAAAGGAGATGTATAGAGGCTTGGACTTCAGGGCCCCGCTATGATTCTCAGGCCCCTGCGCCTAGGCCCGGTAGGCCTGCGCAGTAATCCGACTTTGCCTGTCAATAACTACCCTTGAGGTTGCCTAAAGCTGAACTAAGCTGGGTGTGAAGAGTAGCCGTGCGAATAGACTAGGCGCGATGCGATTCAAGCGACAGAGTGCAGCAGCAAGCGATACGAGCGATTGAGGAGACTAGAGTATGTCCGTACAGGCAGAAGGCAAAGCATTCAAGCATTCCCATTGGCTGTGGTCGCTGACCTCTATACAGTCATTGGCTGTCGCGGCTTGTCGCCGAACCACGTCATAGAAAGTTGAAAAGATTTCAACTTCAAACTGTCGCGCTCGTCTCGCAAATCGCTCTAGTCTCTAGAATCGCTTTTGTCGCGCGTCAATTACTTCCGTCGCTCGCCTCGCTCAGATTGCCGCTGGTGTATTTCTGCAGTAAGACTGTGCTTGGGCCCCTGCCCACGGTGACTGCACCACTCCCGCCCTCCTGAGGCTTTGGCCATGGCCCCTATTGGGTTACCCACTCACAGCCACAGCTGTCTAGTCCGAGAGTTTTGTCACTCGAGGGGCATGAACCCAATAACATGTGATTGGTTGGTGGCTCTCTCCCATCATTGATATGGAGGCTAATGGGGCCGTGGCCTCAGTGTAGAAGGTCAGTGAGGAGTCAAGCGGTCAGGAGGTCAGGTAGTGAGTGTATGGAGATCACTGCTGTGTCGCGTTACCTCTGGCCGACCAGATTTATGTATCAAACGCGTCCTTGTCTGAATGGGTTTCGAATGTACGGCACCAGTGTCCAAGCAGAGGTGTACTAGCTATCGTCATCGGTGTCGCCTTAATTCAAGTTATTTCACTTGTTACCTTATCGACCCATTTGAACTATGAATGATCAACATGTTGCAAGCACACGTACGCACACAGGTGGTTGATCCTGCACAGACTTAAGAATAGAGAATACTGGAAAAGGTGAAGATGGAAAAAAATAAAGATAGCTCAGTGTACTAATGCTTAAGGTGTGAGAAGGCAGCTGAAAAGTCTGGGATAGACAGGGCAAGATAAAGATGGGCAAGGACCCCTAGGCTACAGGGTACCGGAAATAGAATTACCTAGGCATCGTCATATTTCCAAGAAGCAATTAAGAATAGCACATTTGCAGATGACTTTCAATACTGCCTCTTTTCACAATTCTCCATTTACCAACCCCTTTTGCCAACTTGACTGTAGCCATATCCAGCAGTGGTGTAGTCTACTTTTTTGAAGTGGGTATACTGTATATTTGAGCATTTTTTGAAGTGGGTATACTGTATATATTTGTGCTATTGTGCTATATCCAAAACAATGGATCAATCAATTTTAAGTAGGCTAGGTATACTGAAATCCCTGAAATTTAGAAGTGGGTATATTCCGTATACCCGCGGTCTACGTAGACTACAACACTGATATCCAGCCTGTGTATGAATTGATCCTGCCCTGCGGTTAGAGGCCTGAAGAAAGACAGCACGCTTTGCTGCAACGGGGCCTGACAGTGTGCTGAGCAGAGAGGGTCTGCTGGTTCTCCTGTGAGCGAGAGGCTTTGGAGTGAGTCCACACACTTACAATTCTTTTTTTCTTGATTAAAAAAAAAATTCCATTAGCAGGATTTTGTTTTGACCATTGTCTTCTGATGAATCTGACCCTGCCATGGAATTAAAAAAATCAAGGAAAATAAGGATTTTTAAGTGTGCGGACTCCTCACTGCAAACTTTCAGTCAGCCTTTGGCCTGCACCTTTTCCTGGAATGTGCACAATTCTCAACCTCAATAGAATCCCCTGTGAGCAAGCCTGGCAGTCACAGTTAGCTCTTTGATCTGATAGAAATGTCCATCACAGGCCTCTGTACTGTGTACAATGTGCTAAGGACAGTCCTACACCACACAGTGAGACCACATAAGACGTACGGTAGTGTGCATAGGCTCGTTCTTCAATGGTTCACTATTTCAAGGGCAAAGGAACAGCTGGAAATAGACTGCCTGGCTAGACTGAGTTGAGCCCAGTCTATCTGTGAGTGACTTCACAACACCAATGACATGAAGTAAGACCCAGTAAGACACCAGTAAGTCGTAATGCATTACTAAAAGGCCCTGTGTACTGTCACAGTGGTGTAGTGCTATGGTAGTTACGTTTTTTTCAGTGACAATTACAGCGTTCCACTGGAACTTTGTGCGTTAAGGGGCTACGCAAACAAGACTGGCTGGATTCTACTATTTAACACTTTCTCCTTTTCCCTTGTGTCAGACTTGTTCTCTTTCTCTTTTTCGTTCTCTGTCTCTCCAACTTTTTTCTGTGCTTCACCATTTTTCTTTCACACATCTTACTCTGCTCCCTGCCACTGATGCTGAAACATTTGCTTTGTCATATTGTTTATTTTCTCTACTTCTCTCCTTTTCTCTAACTTCCATTCCCTCTTTCTCTCTCTCTCTCTCTCTCTCTCTCTCTCTCTCTCTCTCTCTCTCTCTCTCTCTCTCTCTCTCTCTCGCGCTCTCTCATGCTTTATGAAATGCAAGAGAGATATTTATTTACAGATGTGTATCAATATGGATGGAATAGAAGAGGAAAGGAAAAAAAATTAACTCTTTCTCAATACCTCTCCCTGTCTGTCTCTCCCTCTTCTCTCCATCCCCCAGGAATGGACGCATCTATGGCACACGAGCGTAGGCCCCCCATGGGACCCTCCTCCGCATCACGCTACCACCGTCGACGCTCCTCTGGCACTCGAGATGAGCGCTACAGATCAGGTGAGAGAGAGTGAGACCACCACCCCCGTCTCTAACAGTGTTTTCACACCTGGTCCCTCGCAGCCATTTAAGTGAACTCAGACCTGTGACTCAGCATGTTCTGTGCATATGTGAACGCTCCAAAGTGTACCCACACCCCTTGGAAGTGAACCGTACAGACAAGACCTCTATTGACGTGGTCTCAGTACGGTTTGCTTGTGAGTCCTGACAAGTTACACTTGTGACTAGGTTTAATCTCTTAAAGGTACATGGTGTAAGATTTTTAGTTGTTTATTTCCAGAACTCATGCTACCCATTCACTAATGTTACCTTTTTCATGAATACTTACCAACACACCAAATTCTGAGTATTCATTATGATTAGAATAATTGCACTTTTCATACATGAAAAGGGGGATCTTCTCCATGGTCCGCTATTTTGAATGTCCAGAAATAGCCATTTTTAGCTGCAAAAATGACTGTACTTGGGCCATACTAGGAAATATGAGTTTATTACTTAGTAAACGTTCATGAAAAGATCAAATTTGGCAATAGGCAACCCAGATTGATGAGCAGCATGATACAATGACCAGCAGAGTTGCAGTACCTTTTCTGCACAGTGTACCTTTAAGGAGAGCTCTAGAGGACCTGGCGTGGTAAAAAAAGGACTGATACACCATAAAAGTGTAATGGGACCAAAAAGATTGGCCGGTTCTTTTTGTAACACAGTCACTATATGAACAAAAACAGAACTGAGTCCTTTTGTTGTCGGTTCACTTTTTGGTCCACTTAAAGAGGCCTGAGTTCGGTTCATTTAAAGGAGACTAGGTGTGAAAACCCTATTACAGACAGAACTGAGTCCCTTTGCTGTTGGTTCACTTTTTGGTCCAGTTAAAGGGGACCAGGTGTGAAAACCCTATTACAGACAGAACTGAGTCCCTTTGCCGTTGGTTCACTTTTTGGTCCAGTTAAAGGGGACCAGGTGTGAAAACCCTATTACAGACAGAACTGAGTCCCTTTGCCGTTGGTTCACTTTTTGGTCCAGTTAAAGGGGACCAGGTGTGAAAACCCTATTACAGACAGAACTGAGTCCCTTTGCCGTTGGTTCACTTTTTGGTCCAGTTAAAGGGGACCAGGTGTGAAAACCCTATTACAGACAGAACTGAGTCCCTTTGCCGTTGGTTCACTTTTTGGTCCAGTTAAAGGGGACCAGGTGTGAAAACCCTATTACAGACAGAACTGAGTCCCTTTGCCGTTGGTTCACTTGTTGGTCCAGTTAAAGGGGACCAGGTGTGAAAACGCCTTAACAACCTTGCAGGTGTCAAAAGTAAAAGTAAATTCATTCATTGGTGTAAGTACAAGACTAGCATGTGACATTACATTGCTGTTACAACGTTTAATCCATTGAACATATTGAGGCAGATAGACTGGGCTGTTACTGAAAAGCACAGAAAACCCAACAAGATCCAACCAGTGCAGAGTCAGCTGATCGTAAGACAAGGACACAGGTCTAATTTTTACTGAGATAAGTGACCTGTGTTGTAAGGAAACTGTGTTTCTTTGTGTTACTTTTACTTTTGGCCCCTCTGATTAACATTGTAGCAAGAGGGTCCAGTAAATCTCCCTCTCGGACACCTGAAAGAGGTACACTATTGACTAACAGCTTTTAGCCCTCTTAGAAGTGAGTCTTCCTCCCAGTCCAGAGTTTGCGTCAGGTGTCTTGTTAAAGCCTGTGGCCAAACTGCACTGGATGACCTCATTTCATTTACACCAATGTACACCAGCACCCTAGAGATTGAGATGTTCCTTTTTATCACACATTCAAATTATATTCTATTAATAGCTCATTACAGGTAGTTATTCTCGTAAGTCTGGTGGGTATGAAGTCAAGAGACATGAGTCAACTAGGTCCTGCTGACTGGGCATATTTTTTAGAGACAAATTTCATACAAAAAAATGTGTACAAAGATAAGAGAGTCTGTCTGTGTGGCTCACATAACAAGAGAACATACCACGACTAGTTTGTCAACGTGGAGCGCGTACCGTATGTACTGCTGAATGATGTGAATTACTTTCTGTGTGGGTAGATTGGAAGCGGGATGCCATAAAGCTCAAGGTTTTGTGTCTGGGTGCTGTGTCTGTGTAGCAGCCAAATGTGTTAGTCTCTGGTGGCCCTCCGTAATTCATACCGCGCCATCTGTCAACCAGCCTCCTTCAGAGTTACACCTGTTCTCTACAGATGAGATGAAAACCCAGTTCGGAGTGGACTTAAAGTGATTGATTTCTCCCTGTTTTTTTATCATCTTGTTGATGTGTTGCCATCCCTCCGTAATGAATGAGTGCATCATCAAACCTTCACGCCTCAATTTTTATTTGAGGACTGAATGAAGTATTAGCTGAAGTGAACTGTATTTAAGAACACATATCCATTCCCTCCACCTACGTGCATTCTATTTAACACTATCCCTCCTTCTGTTTGTCTGTGTTTTCTCTGCTTCACTGTGTGTGTGTGTGTGTGTGTGTGTGTGTGTGTGTGTGTGTGTGTGTGTGTCTGTGTCTGTGTCTGTGTCTGTCTGTGTCTGTGTGTGTGTGTGTGTGTGTGTGTGTGTTTGGTTGTGTGTGTGTGTGTGTGTGTGTGTGTGTGTGTGTGTGTGTGTGTGTGTGTGTGTGTGTGTGTGTGTGTGTGTGTGTGTGTGTGTGTGTGTGTGTGTGTGTGTCTGTGTCTGTGTCTGTGTCTGTGTCTGTGTCTGTGTCTGTGTCTGTGTCTGTGTCTGTGTCTGTGTGTGTGTGTGTGTGTGTGTGTGTGTGTGTGTGCGTGTGTGCGTGTGTGTGTGTACATTGCATATGTGTGCGTGTGTGCACATGTGCGTGTGTGTGTGTGAGAGAGGGTGAGACTTGTGAGAGAGGGCAAGACAGCACTCCTTTTTACATACAGTACAATATATAAACATTGTTATGGTAAAGTACTGTGTAAGATTTGTCTGTCCAGTCTGTTTGCAAACGATTAAACAAAGCAAACAAAGACTCAATCAGGGGGCAGACAGAAACAGACACATTTCTAATTGTGTAATATATTACACTTCAGATGTCCATTATATTTAAACCATTATGAGATAATTAAAATGTGAAGCCTCTTTAAATTCTTAAGACAAGGCCTCATTTATTATCATTGTTACTATAGACTGCCAATGACCAAGCCATAATGTATTACTAATGGCTCAGTGTTGTTGTAATAGTTTAGGACTATGCTGCCCTACAATCTAAGAACGCAGTAACTCTGAAAACGGCAAACTGAGAAAAAAGGCTTCAAAGTTTCCCATATGGCGCGACAACTGTGTTGTCGGTAAATTGGTGGTGACACTTCCTGGTAATGCTTGTTTAGGATAGAAATTTAATGCACACAAAAAAACAACATTTATGTGTCTTTTTGCCACAAAAAACAGAGTTACTGCGTTCTTGGCTGGTATTACTGCCACAAAATGGAGTTACTGCAGGAGTTAATGCGTGCTTGGCTAGTATTACTGTCTACTCCCAAACCAGTCCCATTGGAACGTGCAGCAGTAACTCGCCGACTTACTGCGTTTTTGTTTTGTACGACATAACCTGTTAATACAACAAGCAGTAACTTTTTTTTGGTCATTTTTGCACTTTCAAAATGAGTTTTCTCCAAAACGGGACGGTGTTGGACCACCATTTTTTGACACAAGACAAATGAGGTAGTTTAAAACCCATTTCCGATATAAAAATTTTTTCGACCATTTTGAGTTACTGCGTTCTTGTTTTGCACGGCAGTATGGTGGGCAATGTTTTCAGTGGCTAGTAGAGCGTTCCACTAGAATATGAGGTTACTGTGCCAGAGATTCTTTAAGTATATAGAGATATGCCAACATAATAGGTTTCTATGGGCACCTAACGCGACCAGGTTCCGGTCTGCCTAAAGGGCCGTGTCATAATGCTCCTACAATGAATAGAACAGTCCTTAGGTCTGCCTAGGTCTGCCTAAGGGGGGCCATAATAGAACCAGGAAACAATGGGCCAATGGAACCTCTCTCTCTCTACTCTCTCTGACTGTGCTGTGCTCCCACACGCATGAAGGATCTGACTCATGATTGACAAAGCGTCTGACCAATCGAGAAGGTCATCTATTGTCCTCCTGTTTTGCCACGTCACAAATCTTCATGTGCATACAAAATCTGTGAGCTCGGTCCATCTGTGCACATGTAAAGCTGTCCAACGGTGAACAGCGTGTGTTTGCAGCGTGTGTGCGCCAGAGAAAGAAAGAGGGAGAGAGAGAGAGACTGTCAGACTAGAACCATTCTCCCCCTCCCCGCTCTCGCTCTCTCTCTGTCTCTCTCTCTCTCTCTCTCGCTCTCACTCTGCCAAAAGAGGGGGCATGCTAACGTCAGATCTGTGCCCTCCTGCTGGCTGACGGAGCTCGGAGCACAGTCACCTCGCTGACTCAGTGTACTCAGCCCAGCCATACGGGCCGGAGGTGGTAGCCTCTCTACAGACACCTCCACTCGCTCCACCTGCGATCCCTCTCTTCATCTCTTTCTTTCTTTCTTTCTTTCTTTCTTTCTTTCTTTCTTTCTTTCTTTCTTTCTTTCTTTCTTTCTTTCTTTCTTTCTTTCTTTCTTTCTTTCTTTCTTTATTTCTCACTCTGACCTCATCTCTCTTTTCTCCTCACCTATTCCATTATTTAATCTCCTCTCCGCCACTTTATATAGAACACATGGATTTTGGTTTCTGTTTCTGTTTTGTTTGTTTTGTTTTGTTTTGTGTCTCTGCTCCCCATCCTCTCTTCTCCTCTCATCTGCTCTTCTCTCATATGCTTTCCTCTCCTCCTCCTCTCTTTTCTAACCACATTCTCCTTTTCTGTCCCCATTCTATCTGCCCTTTGAGGCTTAGCATGTGGCAAGCCTTTTGACTGGAGGTTTGATTCTAGTAACAGGACAAAACATATGAATGGGGAAGTGAGTGACTAGTGTTCTCTTTCACCACTATCTGAAAGGCCCTTGCAGGCACAGAGTTTAACCTTACTGTCAGTGTCACCAAAATGGAAATGGCCAGGTCTTAATCTGTTACTCCCAGTAATGTCATAGCAATGTTGTTATGATGTAGTTTGGTATTTTCAAGGAAGAGCAAATACGGTAGGCCCGTTGATGGCCCCATCTGCAGTAAGAAGATACCCCCACATTGTTGTCACAGGACTCTGTGTGTATATTGCTGTAGGTGAATGCATCAGCTAAACCAGAGATATAAAGTAGAAGTACTCTTACAGATGTAATTACAACACTAGTGGTATGATATCACATGGTTCCAACTTTGTAATATACTGCAGGTGTTGTAATTACATATCAGAGGCAGCAAGACTAAGCACATCTCTTGCAGCCTTCAAGAAACAACTAAAGACCTTCCTCTTTCGAGAGAATCTACTAGACTAATGCTTGAGCTGGCCTTGCCCCAGGGCAGACTCTTGACATGATGTTTAGTTTAGTTTAGTTTGTGTGTGTGTGTACTCGTTATTTACTCATTATGTATTAAAAAAAACCCCAAAAAACTAACCCCTCCTTGCAACTGCACTTGTTGTTCTGTATATATCCTGTGCACTTTGTATTTGCTTGTGATGTTGGCTTGATTATGTCCTCTTTTGAAAGTCGCTTTGGTTATAAAGCGTCTGCCAAATGCAATGTAATGTAATGTCATAATGTAATGTAATATGTAATTATGTCTACTTCTACTTTGTACAATTCTGAGCTACACTGTAAAAGATTGTCGTGATTTCACATTAGAATTCTACATCAAGAAGATGTATATACCAGTTTACTATTCACTGCTGTAATGTGCAATGCATTGTGGGATATCATATAGAGTACAATTCACAATTGTAAATGTACAGCAGCACATAGTACTTTTTACAACATACTGTTGTAAAGATCTGTTTTGTCAGGGCTGCTGTCCTAATGCAAATGTATGCAAAGCCACATGCAGAAATTATGGAGCTCAGGTCACATTCTGATTGGATGCTTTTAAAACATGCATACAGGCCTGATAGAGGTGGAGAGGATTTGAACTGATTTGAACTCTTCAATCGCACACACCTGGTCATGAGCAAGGAGGTAGAGATAGGAGGGTTTACAGACATCATCGGAGCGTAGTGCGGAATGATAGCAAGCGGAGTCCAATTCTCTTCTTCCATGGTCAAATTGGAAGCATGGTAAAGTGTGGAACATGTCATAGGATACAGTAGTGAATGTTTGTCAGCTGTCCTTACTTATCCCCCGCAATTAATGCTGACCGACAGCTGCAGTAAATTTGGCCACAAACTGAGCACTGACAACCGGATATCCTCTTTCGACCAAATTTGTGGAGTACAAATTTTGTCCATCATGGCATCGCACACACTGACCATGTGCACCATGTCATTAAGCATAAATGTATTAGTTCTATGGCATTAAAGTAACACCCTCATACTACGAAGCCAATTGGACCAATAAGGGAAATTCTTTCTCAGCATTTATCCCATTTGGGTATTGAAGTACACACACTAGTCCGTAGCAGTGGGCTGCCTGCTGAGTGGCGCCCGGGGAGCTGTGTGGGGGTTAGGTGCCTTGCTCAAGGGCACTTCAGCTGCGGTCCGGTCAGGCATTGAACCGGGAACCCTTGGGTTGCCAACCCAGTGCTCTAACCACTGAGCCAGAGCCACGACTGCACCCAAATACTACACTGTGGCCAATGCATTTTCCATTGAGTGATACTGCTTATCCAATCTACCTATCTACCTGGTCATGAGCCAGCTGATTGTAAATGACGTCCAGGTGCGCTAATTTCAGCTCAGTGCAATTCAAAACGGGCTTCTCTCTGCTAAAAGGGCATGGGAGAGGCCAATGATGGTTTGTCCATTTATACAGACGATGGGCAGGTCATAGAGCATAAACGATGCTCAGGTGTGGCAGCCCCCCTGTGGTTCAATTTGGCTTTTTGATGGCTTCGGCAACAGAATATATCTCAAAATCCCATGAGAAGGAATGGAAGCAGAGGCCCAGGACCATTATTTTCAAAGGCTGTATGTTGTGAAGTTTCCAGTGTTTGCGTTGGAAGAACGCAACAATTAGCTGGCAACTTGTTGCTAGCAATTTGTTGTAATTTTACAACAATTAGCTGGCAACTTTTTATTGCCAGCAATTTGCTTTAATTTTACTTCAATTAGCTGGCAACTTTTCACCAGCAATTTGCTTTAATTTCACAACAATGAGCTGGCAACTTTTTTGCCAGCAAATTTGTTGTAATTTTACAACAATTAGCTGGTAACTTTTCACCAGCAATTCAACTCAACTTCACCTTACTGGTGCAATGTGCAATTAATGAAGATTGGCCAACAGGCTGGCCCACTTGAGCCATGAAACTTCCCACACATTAAAAGGACAGGTGTTTCAGTTATTCTGTCCAACCACTGTGTAGACAATTCCACATATATATGGAATGTTTACTTATAAACATGGATCAGAATGAAAACTTTTTGGAACTGAAGTTTTGATATGTGCATTAAACAAGGGCCAAAACCAATCCATTTAAGAATATCCTTATATATTTTTTAAACACTATCTTAGAAGGAGCCCAGTCTGTTTTTGAACTGTGGTTCTAGAGCAGGAGCATCAATGATTGGAACATTCTAGGAACTTGTCAGCTTTTTGATACAGATATCTCTTGTTACTCTGTTGTCACACTCTATACCTAACCAATCTGTCAATTAGTGCCTTGCCTCACTTTATTACTAATCACTTTCATGCCGTGATTCAATGATTGCCAGCACCTGCCCAATGCCTGATTACTCTGGTCACATGGTCCACTTGCCCCACTATATAAACCTGGATTGTCACACTGCTTTGGTTGCTTGTCTGAATGGCACAGCATAGCGCCTGACTCACTGGCGCTCACTGGTACTGGCAATCAATTGATTAGCCGACTAGATGAGTGGTTGGTTTGTTCACAAGGTGACTGACAGCATAGTGCCAGTTGACCAGCTAGCTGCCTGGCAGGTTGACTGACAGCCTGTCCGCCTGGTCAGTTGACTGGCTTGCTGCCTTGCTTGTTGACTGGCTGGTTGACTGGCCAGCTGCCTGTCCGGTTGACTGGCTGCCTGGCTGGTTTGGCCAGTCAACCAGCCAGTGAATCGGACAGGCAGCTGGCCAGTCAACCAGCCAGTCTGTCAAGGCCAGTTGGCTACCTGGCCGGTTAACTGGTTGGCTGCCTGACAGGTTAACTGGTTGGGTTGTTTCATCTTTTGAGAGCCATCTTGTAGCATAGCATGTTTTATGGTGTTTTTTGCATAATATTAAATTTAGACCACTTGATTGGTTTGACAAATGCATTTCCATACAGTCCTTATTGTGACTGTTTTTGAATTCCCCTTTGAGATGACTTGATAAATGAAAGTCCTCTTGAGGAAACTATCACTGTCACTGTGACAACACTATGCTGAATGATTTATTATTTGTGCTTCACCCATGCAAGGCTGAACTTGTAGAAGTGTATGCTTAGGGCAGAGTGGCATTATGGTACCATGCTATCTCAGTCATGGTGGAGGATGGGGACGATACCATGTCGAAGGCATCTCAGACATGGAGGCGGGCAGCGGTGGTGGAGGCGGGGGGAGGCGGTCGGATGTGGGGGCAGGACATGTGCCATGGTCAGAGTAGTTTTGAAAACGGAACAGTGTTGTAATTTTAAACGACTTGCTGGCAACTGTTTTTTTTCTGCAATTTGTTGTAAATTTAAAACAATTTGCTGGCAATTATTCCCCATCAATTAGCTGTAAATTTCAGTTTGAAATCTTTTACAGTGTAAATGCAATACTGTGTGTTGCTCTATGTGGAATGCATCAGCTGAATGCAATGCCGTGTGTTTCTCTTGGCCTCCAGATGTGCATACGGAGGCTGTCCAGGCGGCGCTGGCCAAGCACAAGGAGCGCAAGATGGCCGTGCCCATGCCTTCCAAGCGCCGCTCGCTGGTCGTCCAGACCTCCATGGATGCCTACACTCCGCCAGGTGAGCCTCACCCCTCTAGCCTGCAGGCTGACTGTTTCTCCATCACCACCCTCTGTCAAGTGGTCACCCCCCTGTACAGCAGACCAGGCTCCTAAACCTCCTCGCTGGAATTAAATAATTGAATTTCACTGTTCCCAAGTTCTTCCAGCCATTTGCTGTGTCTAGTGATGTGACATCTAGTTCCAAGCTAGCCGCTAGCTGGACCCATAAGATTCAATGTTAATCACTAGCTTGGAAGTAGAATCTGTCTTGCCAGACTCAGAAAACAGCTGGTAGTTCCATGTAAAAGTCAATTATTTAACGTATTTAATTAAAGGGGAGGTGTCAAATGAGCTTATTTCCAGAAAGGGCATGGTATCGCTTTAAAGCCAGATATGTGGCCCCGTATGTCTTTGATGGGAATGTGGGCTTTTTTTCCACATCAAGATCCAGTTAGGCCACAGCAATCCATGAGAGAGCCACATGTGACTGTGTGTGGAGCCGTGGGTTGCCATAGTCAACCCCTCAATTAGGCCATAAGGATGCTAATACCTACATTGTGGCAGCCAGATTCAAAGGTTAACGGTAAAACTGCCCTCCTAAAAGGGTATTCTCATAAGCTTATGGTTAATTCAAGGGTTCATGTACCCTCTAAGTACCTGTATTTGTCATTTGGATTTCAAATCTGCCCATCTGCAATGGATATACAGTACCTTTCTCTACACAGTATTTAAGAAGTTGTTACTGGTTGTGTGAATGATTGGTGCTGTATGTAATGTATACATATATAAATTAAACAAACTAAATAATTTATTATTTGGCCAGGGCTCACTTGTAAAAGAGAATTTTATTCTCAATGTGATTTTATTTCCCTGGTTAAATAAAGGTAAAAAAAAAAAATAATAATATTTTTTTTTTAAATCCTAAATATGTGCTGTAGTAAGTAGCTGATAGGGAGTGCCATGTATGAAATTACCTGATGTAGCATGACTGCCTCTGGGTCTATGACGTTTTGGGGTCAGTCATCAGGTGGTACAACCACAGCTAATGGCCATAAATTGATTACTAATTGGGTAATTGTCATTAATGTGCTGCAATGAATACTGTATGCTTCTTAGATAATCCCCAAAAAACAAGCAAAAAAATAATTTACCGGTAATCCACACAATAGTAGAATAAGCTGTGGTTGCACCTCCCTGACGTGTGCTTCTGAAACGCCACTGACCCTTCTGTGTCTCGTCCTCATGGTCTACTGTCCACCACCATCATGACCACCATCATTTGTAACTTTTGTAACCTTGGTAACATCCAGAAGGGAGAATGATGCACAGGCTAGTCAATAATAGCTTATAGCATAGTGTAGCATAGATAGCTAGTTAATAACATAGTCTAGCATAGATTTCTAAAACTGAAATTCAGCTTGACTATGGTGTATACGTACATGGCTTGTAAAACTCACACATTTGTTGAGCCAATAGCTTGAATGTCTCTAAGTCCATGTTAGCGTACAGTAGGCTAGTGAGTGTCTCATCCTCAGTGTCGGTGTGTCTGTCGCCGTGTCTCGTCCACCACCACCACCACCACCATGTCCATGTCCACCAGCGGTGCGGGCAGCTCAGCGGCTCTGATTGACTCTCACTAGGCCTCTCTCCTCTCTCCTCACTGCCCCCCCTGACAGACACGTCGTCGGGCTCGGAGGAGGAGGGCGGCCAGGGCGAGGGCACCCCCACCTCCAGCCAGGGCAGTGTCAGCATGGAGCACTGGATCAGCCGCGCTATCCACCAGGGGTCCACCACCTCCTCCTCCTCCTCGTCCACGCAGAGCGGGGGCAGCGGGGCCGCCAGCCGCCTCGCCGACGTGCTGGCCCAAACGCACGTCGGGAAGTCAGGTACGTCGCTACGTAAGCTCTTTTTCCTCTTTTTCATCTCCCTCGAACTCTTTTTGATGTGGCTGTATAATGCTATTGCTGTTCGGCTAGGTTTTGCACCTGTTTTCCCCCCACACACACACACAACACTGCTACCTCCTTTTCTCATTTGGGAGTGACTCTCTCTTTTCCTCATCCATCTCTCCCTCTCTCTGCATCTCTTCTCTTCTTCACTCTCAGCCTCTGGTATCCTCACATCCTCACTCCTATTCCGATGATACCTACCCTCCTCACCTCACTCCGCTCCTGTTTTTAATTTAACCGTATCTGCTTTTGCAGCTAACCTGATGCATCTGTCCTTCCACCACTGGTCCTTTCAGCACTTCTTAGTTGTTTCTGGCCTGTCCACTTCTGTGTGCTTTGTTCTTGTTGATTTTATATTCTGTACTAGTACACAGCCTATACTGAATGTCTTTACATTATCCTGTGCTCCAGGTAATGTGATGTGTCATTAAATTGGCTATGTGAACACATCAACACATTCAACCCAAACACTCACAAACCAAGTACAGTAGTAGTAGTAGTAGTGGAACTGGTAGTAGTAGTAGTAGTAGTAGTAGTAGTAGTAGTAGTTTAAAGCATTTTAGTTATCATCTCTCATAGCTTAGCTTTGCAGAGCTTTGTTACATATTTGTCAAATTTGCATGCCACAGTTTTATTGATCATTTAGAGTAATCAGAGGACACACGATTGCTCATTACAGTCGGAACAGATGTTAGATCACTCTACAGTAACTGGCTTACCCGGGATGCATTTCTCTGCTGCTAACTGTGTTAGCTGATTTGTTGTTTGCAATGCAATTTTCCATTAGCAACTACCCAAGTTGCTAATTGGCTAGCAACTGCGCTTTCGAGAAACGCACCCCTGCAATGTACACAGAGCCTACACCAAAGGAAGCAAACGAAGCCCATGCTCAGTCTGCACCTCAGGGAAGGAACAAGACAGGGGTGTCAAAGCCATTTCATCTCAAGTGGGCCGGATCAGTCACGTAATTGTGAATTGCAAATTTCTGCGTCGTATCAGAATCACATTGTTAGTCGATCATCTAGAGGTGGATGTCAGCAGGCATACTGTATCAGGAGCATCGTCTGTAAATGGTGAGCAAAAAAGACAAACTTGTTCTCAAGAACAGACAACCAGACATTTCAGACACCTGCAGTGACTTTGTAATGGGCTAGAAATTTAGTTCTTTTTGACAATCTTTTTTCCCCTCTACAAATCTGGTGGGCCCGCATCCGGCCCCTGGGCAGTAAGATTGGCACCCCTGGGATAAGGCAATCAGAGAAGGAAGGGCTGTAAGACAGGCAGGCAGGCAGGCAGGCAGACAGGCAGAGAAGAAGAATGCTAGATTGATGGAGAGCTGCAAAGAGGACGAGGTGGATTGTTCCACATTGTGCTCACATAAGGAGGCCAAGCTGACAGCGTTTTTACAGCATTGCTGCATGATGTTACAGCATCCCAGCAGTCAAGGTTCATCTTTGCATTAAACCGAAAAAAGGCAGCAATGTGTTTGCACATTCCTTTCTCTCTTTTTTTAAATTTGCTTTTTCCCTTTTCCCTTAGAGACGTACATACCTGTAGTATGCAAGAACGTGTTTTCACACCAATGAACCACACTTCGCTCTCCTGTGTGTCTATGCTGCATTTTGCCATCTAAAAGCAGACAGACATGTTTTGTGAGTTCGCTTGCTGTCCTGAAACAACAATAACAAAAACAAACAAACAAATTATACATAAATCGTTTTGCGGTGAAGGGTATATTTTTTATTTTTCTGCAGCGATGCAATGGCCCGGTTCATAGTGCAGTGGACTACTGCTATGTTCTCATCGCATGGACCACCTGCCGACCATCCCCCCTTTTGCCTTTTGTTTTGTGCTGCCTTGATGAAGCTGTGACAGGAAGTGTGTGGAGGACCAAGTTATAAGAGGAAGCTGAGTCACGACCCAAAGCCCCGTCTTTGTTCCACTTCATCACTGCATTGCAGGAGGACCACAGACCGTGTGAATGCGTGCTCCTACCTGTCAACATGGCTATTATTTGTGTTTCCTTGGGAGAAACCCGCCCCATACCCCAAACCCTTTTAGTATCTACTACCTCTGCTTTCCTGCTTTTCACACCCCCATCTTTCTTCTTTGGTTTCCTTGGCTGTTGTGTAAGTGCTGCTCACTCCCCAGCCGAGGACTGGGTTCCATGGCTCTAAGGTTGGCTCTCCTCTTCCTGCTCATCTTCCTCTTCCTCTTCCTCTTCCTCTTCCTCTTCCTCTTCCTCTTCCTCTGCCTCTTCCTCTCCCTCGCTTTTCCAGGGCCCATAGGGCACCTCTCGCTCAAGAGGAAAACTGTGTTCGGGGTCGCTGAGAATGGCAACTCGCTGCGCCGCTCCTGCGAGTTTGGATCCGACCTCCTCTGGCCACCACCCTTGGAGTCGGATGGTCAGTATGCCACCCATGACCACCACCACAGCCACCAAGCTCCACCTCCGCCTCCACCCTGTCCCCCATCTCCATCTCTCTCTGCCAGCCTGGCCACAGTCGTTTATCCCCCCCCCCTTTAGCCCTTCCACCCATCCATCCATCCATCCATCCATCTCAGAAGTGAATATCCTGGCTTCAGAATGTACAACATACAGTATGGCTCTAACCTGTATGCCTAGCACAGATGGTTTTACTACACTGATCTGTCTGTCTGATGATTAGTGTAGCTAGCCATCAAATCCGCTGGTTCAGCACGTGACTGATCCATGGCAGTATGTGGCAGGATATTTACTTTCTGAAGTTGTGGGGGTCTACACCTGTGATCCGCTGCAACCCATCCCACCTTTCGGAGGTGGACTGTGTCAGTCTTTGTCTTCTTCCATGTGACGTCACGTGGTCCCTGTCTTGTGCCTCATTGTCTGTGAGGCTGGTCTCTGTTTCTATGTCTATGGACCCCGTGTTAGCTGTCAATGCCATGTGCAAGGGTTATCACTGCATTACTGTAACTAGATGCACTTTGATTTTGATGCTCGATGTGATGACCTATTTCTTTGGTGGTTTATTTCCCATTTCTTTTTTCAAGATTTTTTTGTGTTTTTTTGTCTAGCAGTCTGCTTTTAGGTGCTTAGGTGTTTCTCATCTGTCTGTGTGTGTGTGCTGTGCTGTATGTGCTGTGTTACAGTAGGCCTATGTCTTTGTCAGTCAGCGCATCCTCACCACAATCAGAGTGCCAAAGATGGCCGCCATTGTTATTTGACCGGCCGGTCTCCACCTCCATGCGAATGTGTTTGTTGAAGCGAGATGTCATCGCTGCTGAGTGGTCTTTGACATTTACACATTAGAGAGTGATTCATCTTCCGTAGTCCCTATCCTTGCTGATGAAGATTTTTTTTTTGGAGGGGGGGATACATTGTTCATCAAAAACACAATCAGGCGAACATTAAGAGGAGAGAAGAGTGAATTGATTGACAGTGTGATTATCAATTATTCCTTCCATATCTGCTCAAGGTACCAGCAATCAAATCACTCGGCAAGTCACGTAATACAGATTGGATATCAAACCAAACACCTCTGGAAAACATTTTATCATTTTAGAGGGAAAAAAAGCCCTTCATCCTAACTGGATGTTTACATACAGCAACAACCGCATGGTATTGCTAACAAAATCAATTACTGAAATAATTCCATGTTAGTAACACCCATCAATTTTTGTATCAATTCAATTAAAATATGTGCTTTTTAGAAGTAATAACCCAATGTACCAGTAATAGTTTCCCACCAACACAACTGTGACCTCCTCCATAAACATAACATGCATACACATATATTTGACTAGCGCAGAGACCAATGTGATTGGTCAGTGACGTTCCAGCAGTAGCACATGTCAGGGCGGTGCAACGACAGCCAGTGCCACTATTGCATGAATTTTTGTTTGTTTGTTTTCAGTAGATTATCTAAGAAGCATATTCATTGCAGCATATCAATCACAATTACTAGTTAATTTATGATTATGATAATTAGACTCTGTTGCACCACTTGACGACTTGCCCGCCTGTCTGTTTTTTATTTCTGTGTGTCTGTCTGTGTGTATTTGTCCTTGTGCAGGTGGTTTATTTTCAGTCCTGTTGCGCAAGAATAGCTGTACAGCAAGCCAGTGGGCTTTTCTGCCTGACAGTCATTGCTGTTGAAGGAGGAAGCTAAGTCTGTCACAGGGAGGCTTTGGCTGGGCTGAGGCCAGAGAGGCGAAGGCGAATGCTGGGTTGGTGGGTGGTGTTGGGGTTGGGGATGGGTGCTGCTTACCATGGGCCTGCAGTGGCTTACTTCAGCCCCTGGACCCCCTGGCTCCTTCTCTCTCTGAGTCACAGAGAGACGTTGTGCCTGTCAGGCCTTCAGTCACCCTGACAGAGGATAGCCCTCTCTTCTCCTGTTCTCTTCTCTTCTCTCTCTCTTTCTCTCTTTCGTACCTTCTCTTCTGTTCTCTTCTCTTCTGTTCTCTTCTCTCCTCTCTCTCTCTCTCTCTCTCTCTCTTTCTCTCTTTCGTACCTTCTCTTCTGTTCTCTTCTCTTCTCCTGCCCTCTCTCTCTCTCTCTCTCTCTCTCTCTCTCTCTCTCTCTCTCTCTCTCTCTCTCTCTCTCTCTCGATGTATGATGTCATTTTCTTTCACTCTGTCTCTTCCCTTCCTCTCCCCTTTTCTTTTCACCTTGCTGTGTTTTATCTCTCTCTCTCTCTCTCTCTCTCTCTCTCTCTCTCTCTCTCTCTCTCTCTCTCTCTCTCTTTGTTGTCCTTCCTCTCTTTCTCGCTCTCACTGTCCTTCCTCTGAGCAGCAAATCTTGGTCATCTCTTCCCCAGCCCAGGCTTATTCATGGAGGCCTTAGAAGTAATTTATTAATTTCATGGAGGTTGTCTGTGACAGACCCTGGGTACCGTGTTTCTTAGGGGTGTTTATAGGAGAACGCCCTTGAGTTTTCCCCTTGAAGGTCCTCTCTCTTCGTCTATACCTCAGCAGCATGAATATCTGCTGTTACGGTCGCAAAGCTATGATCATAGCTATTTGAATGGAAGAAAACATTAAGGCACGCTCGCTCTTTCTCTCACACAAAGACAAAATACACTCAAATGAACACGCACAAAGCGAAAGACATTTGAGGTGAGCTTCGTTGTCCTTGGGCCGTTATTCAACCCCCCCACCCCACCCCTGCATTTTATTCTCTCAATGGTGATTGAGATTTTTGCAGCACTGTCCTCCCAAAATCCCAAATTGCACAGTGAACATTATTTCTCACCTAGCTGGTCAATTTGAGTGTAATGGTGCGTGTGTAATGGCCGTCACAAGCTGCATAGAGTTTTTTATGAGCTGCCCTGTTGTCCAGAGAGGAGATAGAGGCATATGCCTTCTAGATAATTCTGTGGTTTTGAGCAGTCACCCCATGGGCAAGCGTTTGGCGTTTGACGTTTGCGGTGACGATGTACCCCTACCATGATTCATCTGTGGAGCTCTGGGTGTTATCACAACCGATAACAAGATTTTTTTTAGATGTCTGTCTGTCTGTCTGTCTGTCTGCCCAAGATGGAAAGACATGAAAGAGAAAGGCTTTTGAGTTGATCACATTGGGGTGGCTGGGAGGGATGAGATATTAATAATGAAGTGTCTAGAACTTCTTGTAAAATCAAGAAGAAGAGATTGGGTGCCGGGCAAGGGAAATCAAGTGGAAATGAAAGAGACTTTCATTTCACAGCCACTTTTAAAACCCTTTTTCACGCCGTTATCTTCTGCTCTCTCTCTTTGGCTTGCTTCTGCTGTTTCCCTTCCCAGCACACTACACACTTTTATTTGATGTGTGCATGTTTTTTTGTGTGTTTGTTTATTTGTTTGTTTGTCTATTTATGTATTTGAATAAAGATGTTCACCACCTCTCACGCTTTTTGTGGTCAATGAATTGCGGTCAGATTGTGTGTCTGGGCACTTTTTGTTCTGAAATGTAGGAATTAATTTAGTTTTTCACTATTTTGCTTCTATTTTTGTCCAACACTCTCTCTCGCTATCTCTCTCTCTCTCTCCCCCCTCCCATCTGGTTGCCATGACGCAGAGAACCACTCGGCCCCTCCTGATGTCACCACCTACACCTCGGAGCTGCCCCCTCAGGTGGAGAGGCCACAGGTGTCCACGGTGCCCAGGACCACGCCCAAATATGGCAATGCAGAACTCATGGAGACGGGAGACGGTAAGCCTAGCCTAGCCTAGCCTAGCCTAGCCTGCCATATGTGTGTGTGAAAATTGACTGTATGTACAGTAGGTAGATTGATGGATGCATGTAAGTACACAGTAATTTTGCGGTGTGAGTTCATCACTTGAAGAGTTGAATTGAACATTCAATAGTCTTGGCCGCACTCTCTAAGTATTGCATTCGTGCCATAAAATTGACTGAATGGTGATTTATTTAATTTTTTTTAGCTTTGTGAAGACCAGAAAGGGCAAACATACAGATTAGTTTTTCAGTCTGTCTAAATGAAGATGTATTGTCAGCTTACTTTTTTGGGGTGGGGAGGCTGCAGTGTCTGGGCATGTGTCATAATCGATGTCAGGGTGGGGTTGGGGGCAGAGAGGATGAGAGGAGAGGAAGGTACTGATGACAGTTACCGCGGTGACAGGTAGTGACGGACAGCTCCGTCTTCCCTGAGACAGGAAGCTGATATTTGTTGTGATGGCTCTAAGGAGATCAGCTCATGATGGAGGACATTGATCTCTCTCTCTCTCTCTCTCTCTCTCTCTCTCTCTCTCTCTCTCTCTCTCTCTCTCTCTCTCTTTCTCTTTCTCTTTCTCTCTTTCTCTTTCTCTCTCTCTCTCTCTCACACAAACACACACACGCACACACACACACACACACACACACACACACACACACACACACACACACACACACACTCCCACCTCTCTAGTTTATTTGACTTTAATTTGCTCTCCAGGGATAATCGCCCCCCTTCTGTGTGTCTGCACATGAATACATTTGTCAGATGTGTTGGATCGATGCTGCCATGCCTGATAGATTTGACTTGTTTGTTGTATGAAAACTTGGCTTTTCAAATTATGGCCCCGATGCATAACTGAGGGAAAGGGAAAGAACTGCAGAATTTCTGTGTGTGGTTTTCAGACTTGTGAATTTCTCTGAACATGGGGCTTTGGTTCAATGAATACATTCTTGTCCTCTTTGCAGGGGCAATCTTAATCCGTGTATGATGTTATATTTGTATGCCGTATATTTTAGTGCTAGGGACAAAAAAACATACTTTATATCACGATATGGATTACTTTATATCGCAATAACCATATAACATTACACCACTATTGTGTATTTTTTGCAGTTATTCTCTTTATTCTTTTCAACTTTTTTACAGGTATATTAATTTATATGTATATGAACAGCGTGCATAGGAACAACACAAACATACATAATGTTATGAAATTGTCTCAAATTGGATACTTAAAGGTACACTGTACAGGGAATGGTCAAAAAGGTACTGCAACTATGAACCTCATTGAAACTGGGTTGCCTATTGCCAAGTTTGATCTTTTCATGAAAGTTTACTAAGTAATACATTAATATTTTCTAGTATGGCCAAAGTACAGTCATTTTTGCAGCTAAAAATGTCTATTTCTGGAAATTCAAAATGATGGACCATGGAGAAGATCCCCCTTTTAATGTATGAAAAGTGCAATTTTCATAATGAATACTTAGAATTTGATGGTGATGGTAAGTATTCATGAAAAAGGTAACATTAGTGAATGGGTAGCATGAATTCTGGAAATAAACAACTAAAAATCTTGCACAGTGTACCTTTAAGCTGTAACAATGGATACAATTAGTTTATTACGATAGACGTGATAGAGGAGAAAGGGCACAATGGACACACTTTTCTATTACCGTGACGATACATATCGTTATATCGTCCAGCCCTAGTATGTCTATCCCTGTGTGTATACTTGTGGACAATTTGATGATGATGATTATGATGATGATGATGATGGTGATGATGACGTTGGTGACGTGTCCTTAGGAGTCCCGGTGAGCAGTCGAGTGTCGGCCAAAATCCAACAGCTAGTCAACACCCTCAAGCAGCCGAGGCGGCCGCCGCTCCGAGAGTTCTTTGTGGACGACTTTGAGGAGCTCTTAGAAGGTGAGCGTTAGCCGCTAGCTTCCCTTCATTAGCACTCTCATTCCAGCGCCTCCCGTGGCTCTCATTGCTTTATAGTCCTCGTAATAGGCTGGACGCAACAATACGTCTTTATGTAAGTGGGTCTGGGACTGAGCCACAAGGGCGATTCCCATTCAGTCTGCCTATTTAATGAGTCGTAATATGACCATGAAATGCAGACACAACAGCTTCGTTAACCGTTTTGTGTGTGTGTGTGTGTCTGTGTATGTGTGTGTGTGTGTGTGTGTGTGTGTGTGTGTGTGTGTCTGTGTATGTGTGTGTGTGTGTGTGTGTCTGTATGTCTATGTCTGTATCTGTGTGTCTACGTGCCTGTCTACTGTATGTCTGTGTGTCTTTCTATGTATGTCTGTGTCTTTGTCTATGCGTTAACACTCTACTCTGGCGTAACAACAGTTCAGCAGCCGGATCCCAACCAGCCCCGTCCGGAGGGTGCCCAGATGCTGACCATGCGCGGGGAGCAGCTGGGCGTGGTGACCAACTGGCCTCCCTCCCTGGAGGCGGCGCTGCAGCGCTGGGGCACCATCTCGCCAAAAGCCCCCTGCCTCACCACCATGGACACCAACGGCAAGCCCCTCTACGTCCTCACCTATGGTAAGCCCCTCTACGTCCTCACCTATGGTAAGCTGCTGCAGACTGTTTTGTTTTGTTTTGCCCCTCTACGTCCTCACCTATGGTAAGCTGCTGCAGACTGTTTTGTTTTGTTTTGTTTGTGGATTTATGCCTTTATTTGGACAGGATCCGTGCAGTATGAAAGTGAATAGGAGAGAGAGAGAGAGAGAGAGAGAGAGAGAGAGAGAGAGAGAGAGAGAGAGAGAGAGAGAGAGAGAGAGAGAGAGAGAGAGAGAGAGAGAGAGAGAGAGAGAGAGAGAGAGACAGAAGTACTGTAATGTAATGTAGGCTTGGGATTTGGCCCAGGTTGGATTCGAACCTTGGCCCCCATGGCCTCGCATATGGTACGGTGCTGCTTGGCGCCCGTGGAAACGTAATGATTTGAAACTTGATGATGAAGACGCTTGTCGAAACGTCCAATGCATGTTCTGTATGTAATTTGTGTCTGGTCCTGCACTGGGTGCACCGGCTTGTCACTTAACAACCGCGCAGTATGTGTTTTGTTAGAAAGTTAATGAGTCAGTTGTGTGCTGATGCTCTTTGGCAAATTTGTATGCACATACCCTAATAGCCTGCTCAAATGCTATCATAGCATGCTACACATTTAATATCTATGTGTAAACGACACTTATTTTGCTAGGAACTGTAAATGTGTCCTCTAAGGCAGTGGTTCCCAACCTATGGGTCGGGACCCCCCTTATGGGTCGCCAAAGATCCACAGGGGGTCGCGGAGCCCTCTTGATTTTAAGGGGTTTCGTTTTAAATATATATAGCCCATGTTGAATAAAAGACAAAGCATTTAACTAATAAATGCATAGACACAACAAATTGTAAGTGCTACATTAAACATTTATTCTATATTTGACCAAAGACGAATTGAGGAATAAAATAACTAAAATAAGTTTTCGCAGGAAACGGAGGGCATCTTGTGACTCCCTCTCGTGCGGGCGCTCGCGTGGTTGGGTCACCAAAGCTTACAATAGTAAAAACATGGGTCCCTTAAGAAAAAGGTTGGGAACCACTGCTCTAAGGCAGTGAATCTCTAACGAATGCATGTAGCCTCATCATTTCTCGCATGACCTGATTTTACCTGCCCAATTGCCTGATGAAGGTCTAGTACCGAAACGTCGTTTATTAAAGAAAGAACAGCGAAATCTTCGGTGTGCGGGAGTTTCTTTAAGTTGTTACCTGCCCAATTCAAACAGGTGATTGCCCTAATTGGACGAGTGAAACAAGATCATTTGGAATATGTGGCACTGTCCAGGTTGCCCATCGCTGAGCTAGGGCATTTAACCCTTGTATATATATATATATATATATATATATATAGCTTGCCAATCACTTTGTATAATACAACAAGCTCCGACCTATCAATTGAACAAGTATAGTGCCGCATCGTGCGTGTGCCCTAACGGATTGTGTGTAATGCCATAGTATAGTATAATAAGTTATTGTGTATGATCCCTCAAGCATCTTCACTGGGGACCACCCTGCCTTGTTGGAGGCCATGGGTGAGGGCATGGCTTTGGATGGCTTGTTTGCTGTGTAATGCAGTGCAATTTGCAGTGACTCCGATGTGTGTGATGTTACATACTATATGCATGATACTGTGTGTGTGTGTGTGCGTGTGTGTGTGAGTGACGGTACATGCACACACAGACGGCACGTTTCCTTAACGTCTCCGTGAGCAGTGCGAGTCCGAGAGGTTCGCGGGCTGCCTTTCACACTGCACAGTTAACGTCCACGTTCTATCCGCGGGCAGCAGCCATTCATTTTCAATGGGAGCCGCGCATTGAATGCAGACGTCCGCGCAGGAAAATAGACTCAAGTTATATTTTCAAGGAGCAACGCGGACATGTCCGGTGGGGACGGACATGCGCCGCGCTTACAACGCGTTCCTGTGTGCAAGGCATGATTTGTTTTCATGTATTCTAACCGTTTCGGACTGATAACGTACACGTGAAGTGGACATACTGTGGACGTCCGCTCCGTTGGTGTATATGCACCGTGAGAGAGAGACATTTCTACCCTAATGATTTCCCCTCTAATCACACTCACACACAAGCCCACCAACAGGGGGGCAGCAAAGGCGTGAGTTTCCGCATGGCCAAGGGTGGAAGGGTGGGTGGCAAAATTGGGACCCCATTACATTGTATGCAAGAAGGGGGCCCTTTCACATGATTTTGTCCTAGGCCCGGACACACACACACACACACAAACACACACTCACACACACACACACACACACACACACACACACACACACACACACACACACACACACACACACACACACACACACACACACACACACACACACACACACACAGTGAAGCAGAGAAACACACAGACAAACAGAAGGAGGGATAGTGTTAAATAGAATGCACGTAGGTGGAGGGATATGTGTTCTTAAATACAGTTCACTTCAGCTAATACTTCATTCAGTCCTCAAATAAAAATTGAGGCGTGAAGGTTTGATGATGCACTCATTCATTACGGAGGGATGGCAACAGTCTTGTATGCAAGAAGGGGGCCCTTTCACATGATTTTGCCCTAGGCCCGGACACACACACACACACACACACACACACACACACACACACACACACACACACACACACACACACACACACACACACACACACACACACACACACACACACACACACACACACACACGCACACACGCACACACACACGACTCATCGTTGCCTGAGAGGAAGTCATCCTGTTGGCTGGTGATGAGGGTGATGATGAGAGTGCAGTAATGAGGCCTCTGAGGTCACCCCTCTTCTTATTGGTTCTCCATCTGCATTTCTCTTCCTCCTTAAGCCAAAGCACACCTCATACTTCTCCTTCTTTTCTACTTTCTTGTTCTCTTCTTCATCTCTCTTTCTTCATTCGCATCCCACGTTCCCTGTCCTCCTTTTCCCTCTACCCCTCTTCCTGTTCTGCTCTTCTTTCTTCTTCTTACTCCTCCTCCGCTTCCAGCGTTGACTAAGCAGGAGAGCCTTAGATGTCGGCATGACAACAGACGGCCGTCACTCTGGCTTCGTCAGACCCTCTTTTTTCTTCCTCCCCACCCACGCGCCCTGCGCTCAAAGACAGATTACTACACGGGCCTACCGGGCCCAAGCCCATGGCCCCCAACGGTCAAGGGGGCCCAATTCTCTATACTGTAGTTCTATTCTCATAGTATGTCTCATAGTCACACTTTTCACAACTGTATTACCCACAAAAAAAATCCTCAAAGGAATTTTCTCAAATTTTCTCCCCATACCCCCAACAACATCGTAGACTCTCACACCTGGCCTGAAACCCTCAATCGTTTTTGTTCACTAGCAGCACACAATATTGAGGGGGGCCTTCCTTGTTTTCTGGCCCAGGGGCGCATGGAGTCATAATCCGTCCCTGTCTGTGCTTATTTGCCGGGAGCAAAGCAGAGCAGCACAGAGCAGCACAGAGCAGGGTCTAAAGACTCCACTGGCTCTCCAGACTTCCACTGCTGTTTTGGTCTGTCTCACGGTGCTGTGTCTGCCGTGTGGGCAGAAGTTTTCTCCTAAAAATAAAATGAGGCTCCTGTGTTTTTCTCACTTCTTCCTTCTTCTTCTTCTTCTTCTTCCTCCCTTTCTCTCCCTCTCTCTCTCTTTGTCTCTCTCTTTCTCTCTCTCTCCCTCTCTCTCCTCCTTTGTCTCTCTCTGTCTCTCACCCTCTCCCTCATTTCCTCTCTTCCACCCCCTCATTTAGCTGTTTTTCTGTACAATTCTCTTCTCCCACCTCTGCTTTTTCTTTTCATTTTTGCTCTCCATTTCTCTCTCGTTCCTGTGCCAAGACCAGCCTCCCTCTACACCACAACCATTGCACACCAAACACCACACACACACACACACACACACACACACACACACACACACACACACACACACACACACACACACACACACACACACACACACACACACACACACACATACACACACGCACACACACCAGTGTCTAGAGGGAGTTTGGCCCGCCCCTCCAGCCTCATTAAAACCTCACCCAAATCAAAGGAGTAATTAACTTAATCTGCCGTGTGTGTGTGTGTGCCAGAGTGTGTGGGGAGATTGATATGATATCACACACACAAGTGTGCTCTCAGCCCTTTGGTGATGGAAGAAGAAAAGAAATGCTGACCCTCAGGTCTGCATTCTGGTCAGAGCCAGCAGCGTCCTAGAGTGGAGAAAAGAGGGTTTAGGCTCGGACAGCAGTTACCAGATCTTAAGGAAGCTCTAGTCTATCGTGCTGCTAATTTTTTAAGAAGGTTGAACCAGAAACAGTCTATTGGGATCGTTAGAACTAAGAAAATCTTTGCCTGAACCCCCGATGTTGGCGTCCTGCTGAACTGAGATAAAGTTAGGCTACAACAGCATGAGTGAGTGGACTCAGGATCCATTACATTAAGGTAAGCTTAGCTTAGTCATAGGCCTGATTTACATGGGACATTTAATTCTGAAATAGCTCAATTTAATTCTAAACGAAACTTAATTCCGTTTTGAAAATGTCATGCTAACACTCTAAATAACTGATTTGGAATAAAAAAAACCTCATGTAAATGTGGCCAATGTATACATACCATTACGTAATTCATCAATCCTAATGCTGTGTCCAGACCAAGAGCGAACTATGCTGCCTGGTAGCGTGGGTAGCAGAAGAAGTTTCGCCTTGAATTCGCTGTATTCGCTCGAGACGCAGCATTGACATGTTTGATTCAGCTAATCACATAACAGTTCTGGTTTAGGCTGGGACAGCAGTTACCAGATCTTAAAGGGACACTGTGTGAGATTTTTTGTTGTTTATTTCCAGAATTCATGCTGCCCATTCACAAGTGTGACCTTTTTCATGAATACTTACCACCACCATAAAATTCTAAGTATTCATAATGACTGGCAAAATGGCACTTTTCATATATGAAAAGGGGGATCTTCTCCATGGTCCACCATTTTGAATATCCAGAAATAGCCATTTTTAGCTGCAAAAATGACTGTATTTAGACCATACTAGAAATATATTAGTTTATTACTTTGTAAACTTTCATGTAACGATCAAATTTGGCAATGAGCAGCATAGTTGCAGTACCTTTTTTGACCATTTCCTGCACAGTGTCCCTTTAAGGAAGCTCTAGTCTATTGTGCTGCTAATTTTTTAAGAAGGTTGAAACAGAGATAGTCTATAGGGATCGTTAGAACTCAGAAAATCTTTGCTTGAACCCCCGATGTTGGCGTCCTGCTGAACTAAGATAAAGTTAGGCTACAACAGCATGAGTGGACTCAGGATCCATTACATTAAGGTAAGCTTAGTCATAGGCCTGGTTTACATGGGACATTTCATTCTGAAATAGCTCAATTTAATTCTAAACGAAACTTAATTCCGTTTTGAAAATGTCATGTTAACACTCTAAATTATTGATTCGGAATAAAAAACATGTAAATGTGGCCAATGTATACAGACCAGTAATTCATCAATCCTTACAGTATATCCCCGATTCTTTGTTTTCTCCGTTCTTGTCACTACTTCTGTACAGGAATCAAGTGGTGGACTAAAGCACCATGAGATGTTTTCTATGATGCTGAGGACATAGACAAAAACTGTAGATTAGATGTGATCCAGACGAAGGGTTGGATTGTAGCATTTGGACTTGACTTGATTTGATCAAATTCAGCCAAGATGGCTCACTTCCACTTAGTAGCTCAAGTTGTGTGTGTGTGTGTGTGTGTGTGTGTGTGTGTGTTTGTGTGTGTGTGTGTGTGTGTGTGTGTGTGTGTGTGTGTGTGTGTGTGTGTGTGTGTGTGTGTGTGTGTGTGTGTGTGTGTGTGTGTGTGTGTGTGTGTGTGTGTGAGAAGGCGAGGAGGTGCTCTTCCTCGGCTGCAGCTGTTTGGTCTCGCATGAGACGGCATCTGGGCCAGCTCCACAGCAGGGCAAGCGTGTCTGTGATTAGAGCTGAGCGTTGCTCAAGGGGGCTAACGAGAGAGAGACCTGTCATGTCACACCTACTGTAGCGTTCAGCCATCGCTGCTTCCCTTGTGAAAGCCTGCAACGTTGCAGAGCACTTTTCGGATCTGAGCATTCGGATCTGAGCATTCGGATCTGAGCGTTAGCCCGGCACACTGGCGGCACACTTTATGTAGCAAACAAAACAAGCATCGTAGCAAGTGAATTCAACAACAGATTTTCATGACCAGCTCCAACAAAATAAAGGCTAGTCGTCAATCCAACAGCCAATATCGGCAGTATAGTATGTGCCTGTGTACGGCGTTGTATTGAAGGTCCTTGAACAGTGGAATCAAACATTGGCCTTTGCAGAGCTGGCAAACGTCGGCAGAAACACTTTGTTGGAGCCCTTTTGCGATGGGCTAAGAAGCTAATTACACATATGGATATTTTTGAAGCGCTTGGGTTTTAGCCTCTCGTTTACACTTAAATGGAGTTTCAAAACAAAATATCCCATTTAGGGGGCTAAAACACACCTGTAACAATGGCGTTTTTATTTTTATCCATGTTGTGTTTACACGTAAACGAATAAAAAAAATATCCTCATTTTAAAAGATATACGTGCATGCAACCAGCAGCTAAAAGGAAAAGCTTGCGGAGGAGGAGGAGTCTGTTCAGATTGGCCACACCTGTCACTTCCTCTTTGTGTGTTGCAGAGATGGGCGAGCTGGGAAGCTGGTGCCCAGCTGTGCTCTGCCCTGTTTGCATATCTTTGCATAGCTTTCGTAGTTGCTTCTACATCTTCCTCTCATCTTTCTCTGTGTGTGTGCGTGCGAGCATGCGTGTGTGCGTGTGTGAGTGCTTGCTTGCGTGTGTGTGTGTTGGTGTGCCTTTTCTCCATAACATTTTGGTTTTTCCAACCAGCCCAGTTGTGTCAGTGTGGAACACCGTAAGGCTTTTTTTGTATCCTAATGAAGAAAGAGGCTGACACCCAGACACCTGCTGTGTTCCCACAGGGAAGCTCTGGTCGCGCAGCATCAAGGTGGCTTACAACATCCTCCACAAGCTGGGTACCAAAGCAGAGCCCATGGTCCGACCTGGCGACCGGGTGAGTCACTACACCACATGAATGAATGTAAATTGGCACTGAAGACAAAACCTGGGTTTCAGAACTTAGGAACCAAGACCACATATATATTCCAATTAACGTAGGAATATTTAGATAATTTCTATTAGTCTCTGTATGTGACTGAGAAGTTCTTTATTATTAGTTGAGTAGCTGGTCTGGAAGAAAAAGCTTGTATTCAAAACATATACAAAATACACATACACACACACACACACACACACACACACACACACACACACACACACACACATACACACCAGTGCTTGACACTAACTTTTTCGCTTACCAGCCATTTTGGCTAGTGGTTTTCCTGACTCACTAGCCATTGGGCCTTTTCACTAGCCATAATTTTCTTAGCCATCATAGCAGCTTTAATTCATTATATAATAGGCTGTAGGCCCTAATAATGTAATGTAGGCTAATATAATATAATATAGGCCTAATATAATATAATATAATATAATATAATATAATATAATATAATATAATATAATATAATATAATATAATATAATATAGGGCAATTAGAATTGTTAGGCCTATTAACTGGTCCATGCATGCATGCTATGCAAAGAACAGATTTACTGATCAGAGGAATGGCATAACCTATAGTAGCCTATATTTAGGCTACCATGCAGAAACACCAAGCACAGTGTTGTGGAAGGGCACAAATGTAAGCTACACTAGAGCAAAATATTTTCGTCTTTAATCTGGAGGGACTTCTTCATATCATATAGGCCTATCTGTGGTCGCCGTCCAAATTCATGCGCAAAGTAGATAGCCTAAAGTCATTGCCAAGTTGGCCGGTCCTCGGACATGGATGTGGAATAACACCTCTTCTGGAATATTTGCTTATAAAAGTATCCACTAGAAAGCACACACAGATGCGATAACTACAGAAGGGTCTACGACTTCCTTTCATTCCGTTTAATAGTGAGTTGTAAAATACAAACGGGCGAGACGGGCACCTGCGAAGGGACATGCAATGGGATGCTTTTGTGCAGTCTGGAAGGCTACTACTGCGCGTTTTTTTAAGAACGGTTTGACAGTCGGGAACAACAGCACAAGAAACATGGAGGAATATTAAGGTATGAAGACACAGGCAAATCAGAAAATAATTTAAACCAAACATTATTAATGCCGCATGTGTCCTTGTCTTACTGCGCTAATGAGACTTTCACAAGAGTAAGACAGACAGTTTTCCTCTCGCTTTGGTCATTTTAATGACCACTACTACTAAGTATTGTAGTAATGACAGATCGCAAAACAGGTCAGTTGAGATGAACTTCGCTACTTTATTTTCACGTGAAGGTTTCCAGTGACATTTCGAAGCGCACGCTGATGTCCCGGTAGCTCGCTGTCACTCCTCTTCGCAAGACTAGCTCTAAGCCTATCAGATTCCTGGCTTGCGTGAGACACAGGTGACACGTGACACAGGTGCTTCATGGGTATTGTAGGCTCGCGAAATCGCATTGTATTGCTTTTGTAGCAAAGACGGTCCGAAGAAAAAAAACTACAAAATGCGGTGCCTCATCATTCAGAAATGTAACGGACCCGCCAGAATGGCTAGTGAACCTTCGGTATCTACTAGCCAACGCCGACTTTCACCCGCATTTGGCTACCTGGCGTGTGTTAGTGTTAAGCCCTGATACACACACACACACACACACACACACACACACACACACACACACACACACACACACACACACACACACACACACACACACAGATATATTCACACTTACCTTCAAACACCCATAGACACATAGTACAAGCTCGTCTTTCCCTGTGTGTCTCATGCGTGTCAATGTTGTGTGTGTAGGTGGCCCTCGTGTTCCCCAATAATGACCCAGCAGCCTTCATGGTGGCCTTCTTCGGGTGCCTGCTGGCCGAGGTGGTGCCTGTGCCAATCGAAGTGCCACTCACAAGGAAGGTGAGAATCTCATTTTATTTATACATTTATTACATACATTTATTTATATTCATTTATTATATGAAGAGATAATAAGAGAGAGAGAGATGGGGCAGGGTTGTGGGAGATGGCCCAAGCAGGCCGGACTCGAACCTGGATCCCCATGGACATGCAAACACATATGTGGGGGGCTTGGGGGCTTTACGGTGAATCTCAATATTACTTACCGGTACTATTATAACTTACAGTATTATTAATAGTACTTTTTTTTTAAATCAATGTATCTTTTTTACTTTTGAAATATACAGTATTATATACAAAGTAGTTAAGGTAAGGTATGTACACTTTTCACCCACCCCTCACAGCCATACCACTGTAGTGATGCTACTGTAGTCAGCCATAGAAAGTGAAATTGAAAAGTGAAAGCCCATTGGGAAACTCCAACTCCCATTGTCATTGTGACACAGCACTCCACAGCACACAAGTGAACACTGCACACCGCACACAACAAAATTGCATTTATGCCTCACCCGTGCAAGGGGGCAGCCCTCAGTGGCGCCCCATGGGGAGCAGTGCGGTGGGACGGTACCATGCTCAGGGTACCTCAGTCATGGAGGAGGATGGGGGAGAGCACTGGTTGATTACTCCCCCCACCAACCTGGCGGGTCGGGAGTTGAACCGGCCCTAACCGCTCACCCATGACTGCCCATAAAAAATAAATAAAAAAATAGCATAACCTTCAGCTGTTTCACATTGTGTATCTAACACAGCATCTGAGCTGGGCTCCATATTCATACAGTATATTCCCACACAAAAGTTCTCATGTATGTACACACACGCAACACTTTACAGAAAAGTACCATAGTATTAAATCGAGTTTAGAAACTCATTCACATATAGATTTCTTCACACAAAAAAACCCACAAACACACTTGTGCGCATTGCCAGTGGAGAAGTTAATTTCATCTTACAAACCCCAACTCCGATGAAGTTGGGACGTTTGGTAAACAGTGAATAAAATCAAAATGCTATCATTTTCAAAACATTCAATCTATTCATTAGATGGAGAATAGTGAAAAGACAACATATTAAGTGTTAAAACCGAGAAAAAATATTGTTTTGGGGGACATATGTACTCATTTCTAATTTGATAAATCCAACACGTCTCAAAAGAGTTGGGACGGGGATCAGTGAAATTTAGTAAACATCCAAATAAGATAAAACAACAAAGAAGAACATTTCAAAATGAATTGTACTGACGGACAATATAGGTGTCCAGGTATAAGATCATCACAGAGAGGCTGAGTCACTCAGAATTAAAGATGCAAAGGGAATAATTACCATAGTTATTACATACATTTTTGAATTCCCTTTGATTTACCACGATTGAGTGTATATAAGACATATTTTTGTTAATAAAATCATTGTATAGGTTCATGACTTCATGAAATATATATTGGCTGTAGTCTCACTCTAATTCCTGGAGTGCTAGAGCTATTGAAAATTTACCATATTAAGAATGCTTAATGCATGAAAATGATACAGGGGTGTAACATTCTCCTAAGCACCTGAGCTCACTTGAAATAGACCCAGAAGACATGGGAAACTGTCCTTTGCTTACAGAAGTCAGCAGAAGTTGTAGAAGTCCATTCTTTTTGACAATAATAGAGCATTGCACATCCTGTGCTACAGTAAAAATGGACCATCCAACTTGTGTTAGTGCTAGCTTCAAAATTCAGCCTCCATGATGGCATGCGGGTGCAGTAGTGCATTGGTTAAGATGTTCTCACTCATCTGTAGAGTTAAATACAGTGCTGAATGGTATAAATGGGTTTTAAACAGCATGAAAAGCCACTCATGCATTATATTTTGAAGGGAGATCTTCGATTACTGCCACATAGTAAGGTCAAATTGCATTCTCTACTATGTTTTAACAGTTTGGCTCCATCATAAGGACCAGCAGGTGATAAAATGGTGGGTTTTTGGTCAAGACCTGTCACACTGTAAGCACTACAGAAAGGAAAACATTGCAAAACATGACAAGGAATACACCCACCATTTAAGCTGGTGAAATCATGTCCAAGATAGGAATTAACACTGTTTTTTATATAAAATCATCTCATCGGTTAATGTATTTAACTGTTAAGTGTTGTCTTTTGTTTTGTTTTTAGTCTTCCTCGAGATTTGCTGCCATATATTGTCCCCGTCCCAACTCTTTTGAGACGTGTTGGATTTATCAAATTAGAAATGAGTACATATGTCCCCCAAAACAATATTTTTTCTCAGTTTTAACACTTAATATGTTGTCTTTTCACTATTCTCCATCTAATGAATAGATTGACTGTTTTGAAAATGATAGCATTTTGATTTTATTCACTGTTTACCAAACGTCCCAACTTCATCGGAGTTGGGGTTTGTAGAAGCGGTCTTGAGCGGTGGAGTATTTTCACCAGTCCTCCCCTCTGGCTGTCTCAGCTTGAGCTTGCCGTGTCTTATGCCAATACAACAGGCTTCATAACACAAAATATTCATGCTTATTTATTATTAACAGTCAGTGTTACGCACCATCATGGCCTGATGGGAAGTTTCTTTCGCTCTCTCTCATTCTCTTGCTCCCCCCTTCCTTTTCTCTCCCTCTCTGTAATTGTGTTTTGTTTTGTTTTTTTGTGTGGAATGCAGTGCCATATTGCATCAGTGGAAAGAGAAGGCTATGGATGGATTCTAGGTTCTATTTATGATAGGGTTTTTTTTTAGCAAACCAACATATAATGTCATGTCTGGCTTGTAAGATTGTGGTTGGGTTTTTAAGGCATGTGCATGGAATGAATTGGAGAGAGAGAAACGGAGGAACACATTTCCCCCCTCATTTTTTTATGGTGACTGCTGGTGTTGCTATTTTACCTAAAAAAATGTCCAAAGATTCCAGGAAATAACCTTCCTTCAAAACTGGCAGAACACTCCTTGGCTCCCTCTGCTCCTAAGCAGAGCTGCAGCTCCATTTGGAAACGTATAAAACATGTTTGTCCTCCTTTCGAGAAGCATCCGTATGGTTTTTTGTTGGTTTTTTTATGTATTTATTTATTTATTTATTTGCTGTTGCCTCCCTTCAGAGGACCCTTGTTGGTGGAGAATGAGTCAGACAATTACAGTACAGGGCAAGTATCTGAAGAGGCACTATAAAACGTGTAAGTAGGGCTGCATTTTGTAGATCGGGGGGGGGGGGGGGGGGGGCTAGTGAAGGAAAATGTAGCTGAGCTGCAGTGAATGGAAACACCAAGTAACGGCTCGTTTGCAGACACATGCAGCAATGTGCTTCCATGCCTACCATTTTGGACACACAGTGTTGCAGTTATGTCTGGAATCAATGCTTCCATCTTTGACCCTTGACTGTTACTCTTATTTTTACTCCATTATACAATGGTCAAATCCTGTACCAAAGTGCTCCCAGACGTTCACACGTATTAGCCACCAGTGGTGTGCTAGCCCAGTGGTTCTTAACCTGTGGTGCGGGCACCCCCTGGGGGTGCGCCAGAGTTTGCAGGGGGTGCGCGGAATTTTGCTTGTGTTAAGATTGTTACCAAACATTACACTGTACTAGCAAACATTGAAATTATGCCAAATCAAAACCAAATTTTGCTCCCCATGTAAAGTCATTAAGGTATTGATAAATGTTTCAAGCAAGAATCATTGTAATAAATCACTTAAATCATTTTTTAGGGCGTATAGAAGTGTAGACGTTTGGTTTGGGGGTGCGCGGCTTGTCTTGGTCACAGGTAAAGGGGTGCGTGAAGAAAAAAAGGTTAAGAACTACTGTGCTAGCTGACAGTGCATCTTCATTACGAGCACAAGAGAAAGAAGATTGCAGAGTGATTTAGCAACTACTCATAATCCCAGAATATATTGTGGCAGCGTTGCGTGTGTGTGTGTTTAGCGTGGCTGGAATGACAATTATGTTTTAAAACCATTTTGAGGACAAACACTATGATGTTGGGTGTTGGTTGTTTGGCAGGTTGGTCACAAACTGGCCTACAGTGTGTATGGGAAATAGAGCTTTTTCTCTGTGTAGCTTATTTATTTGTTTGTTTGTTTATTTGTTTGTTTGTAGTTTATGTGGCAGGGACGATGCAGTGCACTTTGTTACAAACATGACATGGCAAGGCCATGACAGAACTTGTGGATGTGAATACAGGTTTATAACCAGATGGCTAATTTGCAACCCCGGTCCCTGATCAGGCTACATATTCTAATAAAACATCACAACAGCTTATTTTATGCAGATGGGCCCTTAAGTAACAGATTAAGACTTGGTCATTACAATTTTGGTAACAGTAAGGTTATAGCATAGGTTCCACGCAAAGGGGTTAAAGGGTAACTGTGGTGTACAACCCAAAGTGGAACCTTAAAAGGACAAGGAAAGCTGAGGATGTGAAGTGAGGAACGATCCTGGGGTTGCAATCCTGGGCCATTTAAAGGTGCGGCAAGTTTTAGTCATATTTCCTTTCCAACTACCATGGGCTTCCGAAAGTAGTACATGAAACAGCCTATTATGGAAAAATCATGAATTGTCTAGCTCCCACCAAAGCCCCTGTTGTCTGTTTAGAAAAATGGCAAGCACTCCTTACCAGTATTCTTACCAATCAGAGGGTAACCGCTTGCTATTTATTCTCTACAGATAATAATATTTCTTACAGTGTCAGCTGTTTTTAGCGTTAGCCGTTTTGGTAGTCCTGAAAGTATATAGGACAACAGATATCCTGCCGACTACACCTTCAGTTCTGATGTCTCTCTTCTCTGTGTTCTGCTTTTCCCTCTTCCCTCTCCCTTGTCTGCAGGACGCGGGGAGTCAGCAGATCGGCTTCCTGCTGGGGAGCTGTGGGGTCACCGTGGCACTCACCAGCGACGCCTGCCATAAAGGCCTTCCCAAGGGACCCACCGGGGAAATCCCACAGTTCAAAGGTCAGCTAGTGGGCAAGACTAGCAATAACAATGAGCCAAGGAATGCAAAATGATTGTGTGTGTCTGTGTGGGTGTGGGTGTGTGTGGTTGTGCGTTTGAGTGTGTGCATATTGGTTGTTATTTGGTGCCCATCCATCCACCTCTGTCTGTTTGCACAGAGAAAAAGAATCATCAGGGATTCTTTACTTTTGTCTACAATTGTTTCATATTTGATTTAGTAATAGTATCGCAAGAAGGTGTGTCACGTATCACATTTTCGGCACCCTACCTAATGCGTGAAATTACATAATTAAATATTGTCCCTTCTTTGCATTCTTCCACTCTATTAGCATTCAAATAATCTACACATTCTGGTCAAATTTTATAACTCTTTTGTACAGTATGGTTGATTTTCACAATGGTTTGGCCATATAGGCCAAATTGAAATCAGTAGCAAAGCCATCAAACAGGAGCTGAGCTATTTCTAAGTGGTTAGCATTTATGCTTGCATGGTGGTTATGCTTATTTTACTGAGACTGCTGCCATTTAGCGATGATTTCACTTTTACTTCGCTATGGTAGGTTAGCGCTCAGCACACACGCGCACACACACACACACCAGGGCTTAACACTAACACACGCCAGGTAGCCAAATGCGGGTGAAAGTCGGCGTTGGCTAGTAGATACCGAAGGTTCACTAGCCATTCTGGCGGGTCCGTTACTATTCTGAATGATGAGGCACCGCATTTTGTAGTTTTTTTTTCTTCGGACCGTCTTTGCTACAAAAGCAATACAATGCGATTTCGCGAGCCTACAATACCCATGAAGCACCTGTGTCACGTGTCACCTGTGTCTCACGCAAGCCAGGAATCTGATAGGCCTAGAGCTAGTCTTGCGAAGAGGAGTGACAGCGAGCTACCGGGACATCAGCGTGCGCTTCGAAATGTCACTGGAAACCTTCACGTGAAAATAAAGTAGCGAAGTTCATCTCAACTGACCTGTTTTGCGATCTGTCATTACTACAATACTTAGTAGTAGTGGTCATTAAAATGACCAAAGCGAGAGGAAAACATGTCAGTCTGTCTTACTCTTGTGAAAGTCTCATTAGCGCAGTGATAAGACAAGGACACATGCGGCATTAATAATGTTTGGTTTCAATTATTTTCTGATTTGCCTGTGTCTTCATACCTTAATATTCCTCCATGTTTCTTGTGCTGTTGTTCCCGACTGTCAAACCGTTCTTAAAAAAACGCGCAGTAGTAGCCTTCCAGACTGCACAAAAGCATATTGCATGTCCCTTCGCAGGTGCCCGTCTCGCCCGTTTGTATTTTACAACTCACTATTAAACGGAATGAAAGGAAGCCCCTTCTGTAGTTACCACATCTGTGTGTGCTTTCTAGTGGATACTTTTATAAGCAAATATTCCAGAAGAGGTGTTATTCCACATCCATGTCCGAGGACCGGCCAACTTGGCAATGACTTTAGGCTATCTACTTTGCGCATGAATTTGGACGGCGACCACAGATAGGCCTATATGATATGAAGAGGTCCCTCCAGATTAAAGACGAAAATATTTTGCTCTCGTGTAGCTTACATTTGTGCCCTTCCACAACACTGTGCTTGGTGTTTCTGCATGGTAGCCTAAATATACTATAGGTTATGCCATTCCTCTGATCAGTAAATCTGTTCTTTGCATAGCATGCATGCATGGACCAGTTAATAGGCCTAACAATTCTAATTGCCCTATAGCATATTATATTATATTATATTATATTATATTATATTATATTATATTATATTATATTATATTATATTATGCCTATATTATATTATGCCTATATTATATTATATTAGCCTACATTACATTATTAGGGCCTACAGCCTATTATATAATTAATTAAAGCTGCTATGATGGCTAAGAAAATTATGGCTAGTGAAAAGGCCCAATGGCTAGTGAGTCAGGAAAACCACTAGCCAAAATGGCTGGTAAGCGAAAAAGTTAGTGTCAAGCACTGACACACACACACACACACACACACACACACACACACACACACACACACACACACACACACACACACACACACATACACACGCGCACACACAGTCACTTGCGTGCATGCATGTATACGACATACATGCACACATCCCATAACCAA
>NC_085865.1:14198278-14298278 GCF_034702125.1 Engraulis encrasicolus | reverse complement strand
CACTCTCTCTCTCGTCTGTCTGTCTGTCTGTCTGTCTGTGTGTCTGTCTGTCTGTCTGTCTGTCTGTCTGTCGCTCGCTCGCTCTCTCTCTCTTCGCATCTCTCTGTTTTTCTCTCTCTCTCTCGTCTGTCTGTCTGTCTGTCTGTCTGTCTGTCTGTCTGTCGCTCGCTCTCTCTTCACATTTCTCTCTCTCTTACTCTCTCCTTCTCATCTGTCTGTCTCTTGCCCTGTCTCTCTCGTCATCTATCTCTCTCTCTTTCTCCCTTTCATCTGTCTGTCTCTCTCCCTCCTCTCTTCACATCGCTTTCCCTTCACATCTCTCTGTTTTTCTTTCTCTTTCGCTATTTTCCGTTTCTGATTTTTCCTCCATTCCTACCCTCCCTCGCTCTTTATTTCTTCCTTTCTTTCTTTCTTTCTTTCTTTCTTTCTTTCTTTCTTTCTTTCTTTCTTTCTTCCTTTCTTTCTTTCTTTCTTTCTTTCTTTTGCACTCTCTCTCTCTTTCCCTCTCCCTCTCTCTCTCTCTCTCTCTCTCTCTCTCTCCCTCTCTCTCTCTCTCTCCATTTATTTCACATGAAATGCACACCATATCCCCAACAGCTGTTCTTGTTGCTGCAGCCAACCAGAAAACTGGAATGGCTAAGCATTATTGCATGAGTTCTTCTCTCTCTCTACAATCAGTCACACCATCTCTCTCTCTCTCTCTCTCTCTCTCTCTCTCTCTCTCTCTCTCTCTCTCTCTCTCTCTCTCTCTCTCTCTCTCTCTCTCTCTCTCTCTCTCTCTCTCTCTCTCTCTCTCTCTCTCCTCTGTGTGTGTGTGAGAGAGAGAAAGAGATAGAGAGAGAGCACAGGGGAAAGATAGAGAGAGAGAGAAAGCGAGAGAGAGAGATGGTGTGACTGATTGTATTGTACAGTGTGTGTGTGTGATCGTGTGATCGGGTGCAGGTACAGCATATATATATGATAGTGTGTGTACCCTCCACATGCATGTTCTATATATAACCCAGGCTGGAGCCAGTGGGAGAATGCCTGGGGGGAAATGATGAGTCAGGATGCATGACGCTCGGAGGCCATTTTGCTTTTTAGCCAGTAGAAGGAGCTCACTCCTCAACCCCCTCTCAAAAACACATACAGTACACATCATGCAAATAACATTATAAATACATTAAAAAACCTGTCTTGCTGTGAAGGATTTGCATACATACACAATTTCTATTTGTGTGTATGAGCCTTATTTTCACGCACGCACGCACGCACACACACACACACACACACACACACACACACACACACACACACACACACACACACACACACACACACACACACACACACACACACACAAACACTTGGAACACACACACACACACACACACACACACACAGTTGTTGTAATTACATTTTTATTCAGCCCATCCCCCCTTCCATTCCCACGAGCCCTTAGCGCAAACTGCAGTTATGTTGCCTAGCCACATGAAGCATGCTGTTTTTTAGTTAGCATACAGTGCATCAGAGTCCATGTTACTGGCCAAGTATAATACAACCCAGTTGACCTTGTTAATACAGAAATGATAGTGTGGTGTCACGTTCAAGCAAAGGTGTGTCAAGCACATGGGCGCTGAGGACTCACTCACGAATGAATCATGTGAACAAAGTGGTGTATAAGACTGACCTACCTAGAAATCTGTGCGTGCGTGCGTGCGTGCGTGCGTGTGTGTGTGTGTGTGTGTGTGTGTGTGTGTGTTTGGTGCTGGCCTTGTGACCTTGGTAGCTCGTGCGCTGTGTGTGTGTGTGTGTGTGCGTGCGTGCGTGCGTGTGTGTGTGTGTGTGTTTGGTGCTGGCCTTGTGACCTTGGTAGCTCGTGCGCTGTGTGTGTGTGTGTGTGATCTGACTGTCATGCTGCTGCTGTAGGGTTTGTTTGTGTCACATGGCCAAAGCTCATGTGGCACCACAGCACACAGCACACAGCACACGCATCACTGGCCATGTTTGACCCCCTGCAGTGCATACACGATATATATATATTAGTGGTGGGCCGTTATCGGCGTTAACGTGCTGCGATAATGTGAGACTCTTGTCGCGCGATAAATAAAATATCGCACGTTAATCTATTCTCGAAATATGGGTTTTGATATGCACATCACCATAGCGTTCCATTGACAGACGCTTTCAGACTGCGCTCCAGTCGCTTTCTCCTCACCTGTTGCTTCAGCAGACCTACTAAATATGAACAGTGTTTGCATGCTGAAAACATTAATCCCTCTGCCGTGGTAGGTGTTGTTTGAGTGCTTTTTCATAAGTGGTAGACTAAAGAGATGTTATTGTTTGAGGTGAAGCATAGAGACATTATTGTGTGTGAGTAGCCTACCAGCCCGACATAGCCTACATTTCCTCTCGCATTGCATGGAACACATAAACAACTTCCAGAAATCTTGCCTGTGCCATAATTGCAAAATATTCCGTGCGATATGCATTTTGAAGATTGTCAAACTAAAACTGCCAATATACTCTCGCTGAATGTTTGTGTTGCATTCGCGCATTTGCGACTCAGTGAGATATTCTCATGTCAGACGGTAATAAAACTCGCGGTTGTGGCGCTTGATTTTTTTTTTTGCAAACTGAATTAATTTCGAGTTGTAACGCCTCTGGCATTCTAACTCTGAGAATAACTGTCAGGTTTAGGCCAAATTGCCGTGGGTCAGTGCTGTTGGTTCTACATATCCAGTAGCCTGCCTCTGCTGAGGGCTGCTGAGCTTACTTGTGCGCAGAGCTCCTCCCTCTCTTAAAGGAGCCGCTGCTCTTTTTAACAGTCAGTAGCAGATTCTCTCTCTCTCTCTCTCTCTCTCTCTCTCTCTCTCTCTCTCTCTCTCTCTCTATTAGAAATGCTGAATTGTTGAGGTCATTTTGTTTAAATAGCCTAATTGTTTGATAGATTTATCTGTATTTGCCTCTATAGCGCTATTCATTTTGAAATTTTAGTATCTTATAACTGTAAATGCTTCCTATTGGACACACTTTGCACATATTGCAGTGCGTTTTTTTTCATCACCAAGTATCAACATGACCATTTTTTGAAAATGAGATGCATTTTGGGAAAAAAAGTTTTTTTTTCCTGCATTATTTCGCTAGCGCGCCATTTCTGAATGAGCCATTTTGATATAGATTAATCTAGATTAATCTAGATTAATTTCAAAATTACAGTGAGATTAATCTAGATTAAAAAAATTAATCTATGCCCACCCCTAATATATATATATATATATATATATATATATATATATATATATATATACAGTACATTCACACGGCTCTCTGCTTGCTTGCCTTTTCAGTGCATTCAGTATATTTCAGTGTATTCCAAGCACATTTGAAGTCATTTGAACCCAGCATTTCTGATGCTGAGCGTGGCCAGTATCTAGCTGTAGATAGATAACTGTGGCATATTTTGCACTTTATATTCAGCATTGCAGCAGCCGTCTCATGATACGTCAGTGATATCAGTTATTGTTCTTTTTTTGTGCTAAATTTGTTTCTTTACACAGCTCTGGCTTGGCTAGCACATGAGTTGGGAGGAGTGAAAGGCTACACTTGGAGAGAGCTAAATGTGTTTGGTCAATATGGAAATCATATTTTTCATGCCAAACTGAGAAGGAAATACATGACTCTATGCCTGCATTTTGGCACAGAATGCATTACAACATTGTTCATGATCGATCAATGCGCTACGTATTGTTCTCATAGCATCAACACTAAGCTGTAACTTATATAAGCTTTGTTTTGGGTTTTTTCCTCGGTTGACCTAATTTGTAGAGAAATTATTTTCAGTGTCACGTACATACCAGCACAGTAGCTGACTTTGCATGCAGTGCATAAATGAATATGCCTTACAGTACATGCGTAGTCCTGTGCCTGAATACTGCTTCAAAGAGAGAACTCCCGCAGAGTGCAAGAATGGCTTCTCAGTCCAGACCACCCACTTTATTCATTTTTTTTAGTAATGATAGCAATTAATGTAGGCCCATTCAATTTTTATTTTGGGCTCACCCCTATTTTTTTTTGATAATGTCTTGTCTTTTCTCTCTTGTTGCCAGGGTCCATCTCGTCGTGTGACGCGTTCCTCAATGTCTTCCAGAGCAAAGGGTTGAGGCCCGAGGTCATCTGCCCCTGCGCCAGCTCTCCAGAGGCCCTGACCGTGGCCATCAGGAGGTGATACACACACACACACTGACATACACACACACTGACCGTAGCCATCAGGAGGTGATACACACACACACACTGACATACACACACACTGACCGTAGCCATCAGGAGGACACACACACACACACTGACATACACACACACTGACCGTGGCCATCAGGAGGTGATACACACACACACACACTGGCATACACACACACTGACCGTAGCCATCAGGAGGTGATACACACACACACACACACACTGACATACACACACACTGACCGTAGCCATCAGGAGGTGATACACACACACACACGCACACTGACATACACACACATTCACACTGACCGTAGTGATCAGGAGGTCACACACACTCAAACATACATACACACACATCCTGACCCAGGCACAAACATATGCATGCACGCACACATGCATGCACGCACACATACATGCACACATACACACACACACACACACACACACACACACACACACACACACACACACACACACACACACACACACACACACACACACACACACACACACACACACACACACACACACACACACACACACTACATTTAGCTGATGCTGTTATTCAGAATGACATGCAGCTATTGAACAGACAACTCCCTTTCTGTCAATGCACATACGTATCGTATCATATGGGCATATCACCCATTCTTTCTACTTGCCTTGGCAAGAATGGACCTGCTGCAAGTGGATTCCCAAACAGATACTGGATATGCACTAAACCAATTTACACAGAGGTGAATTGCAGACCGTTGTGTTGATTACTAGGTCACAACCTATTGAGTTAATCACTCTTAACTATATTTGCACATACTATTGCACGTTCAGATTTCATAGGTACCAACTCAAGGCGGGCTTTCACACAATTGACCTGTCTGACAATTGAGTCTGTGTTAAAAGTAAATCCAGAAAGTCAAAGAATGCGCGCACATCTGTGGCACAGGTGCTGGACCAAACGTAAGATAACTGAAAAGAAAATAAAGGTCCGCAACACTGTTAAATGCTCCCAAATATTTAATGGCACGACGTTTCGTACTAACCGTCCTTCATCAGAGTGCAACTTTTATTTTATTTTATGTGTTAAAAGTACACAGTACATCCATCTCACATAAACCCTTTAAAGACAACAAACTGCATCAAAAGAATTCAGAGTAGACGAGTAGACATTAGTCATGGTCAGTATTTGTGGTGCCCTGAAATCCAAAAAGGCAGGAAGTTCAGTTTTGTTCAGAGTTAGCAGACTGTAAATTGGCTCCTTGTCTTGTGACATCACCGGTTTCTTTTTCCTATCAAGAAAGTACATCAAAGCATTACAACATGTCAACATTTTTGCTTGGCTGGGCAGCATCATGATATTGAAAACCCTTTTCTGTAGTTACTGCCCCTTTGTCTTTGTAGAGCACAGCTGGTTTATTTTTCATTTTCTTGCTGTTAATGATCAACATGTATAATGATTCTACCACCAGACGGCTCAGTGGGATAAGAATGGTAAATGGAACCTCCAGCCTCCACTTACGCAAGCTGAATGAGCGATGAGCTCTGCTTCCCCCTCTCCTCTCCTCTCCTCTCCTCTCCTCTCCTCTCCTCTCCTCTCCTCTCCTCTCCTCTCCTCTCCTCTCCTCTCCTCTCCTCTCCTCTACTCCTCCACTCTCCTCTCCTCTCCTCTCCTCTCCTCTCCTCTCCTCTCCTCTCCTCTCCTATCCTCTCCTCCCCTCTCCTCCTCTCTCCTCTCCTCTCCACGTCTCTCCTCACTTCTCCTCTCCTCCAGCCTCCTCCCCTCTCCTCTCCTCTCCACGTCTCTCCTATCCTCCCCTCTCCACGTCTCTCCTCACTTCTCCTCTCCTCTCCTCTCCTTCCTGGATGTGTCATGGCTATTGAGCTGTTTTCAGCCCTCAATATTTGTCAGACACGAGTAGGCGGACAGTGTCGATGAGGTCTAAAAAAGAGAAAAGGAAGATGAACACGAGAACATAAAAACTGAGACATCGCTCAAAAAGGCTGTGACTGCTGCAACAGGACCTTGATGGTGTATCCACTTTTTCACAATCCCCCCATGAGCCCTTAACACGAACACAATATTTTCTTACGTTGGTTCCATAATTACACGTCTCTGTAGGCCCTGACGTAACGAATGTGACCATATCAAACGCAAGTGCGTGTAGCACACCGTCTGGTTTTCATTCCGCTGGATTAACCCTGCCTCACCAGGCTACGCTTGCCTTTTAAGTCCTTTACGTTCCTAAAAAAAAACTGATGAAGAGGTATTTTTCGTTCACATTCTTTGCCAGGCTTCCAAAACGATGGCCTGTGTGCCACTAGAAGGAAGACACCGGAACTGAGGCCCAGACTGCTTTTGCGACAACAAAATATAAAAACCCTCTTTCTGGTCATTAGAGCTCTGACATCATTTCACTTTATATTTGGGAATGTAGCAAATAGGCGGTTTACGGCCCCTCCACACTAGCTGAAACGTATGAGTTCACGCTGGAAACGCAAGTGATATTAAATTGTTTGGAAAGCTGCTCTGATTTCGTAGTGCTTTCGGGCTGATTTAATCTCCCCATGGCCTCTTACCGACTTTTCTGCTCTCACTCACTTTTATACAGTATTTAATGAAGACCACATCACGACAAACTCAGACAAAAGTTCACACCCAGCAGAGAGACATTTATAAATACAGGCACCACACAGACACATACGCACGCATGTGCGTGCACACGCACGCTCGCACACACACACACACACACACACACACACACACACACACACACACACACACACACACACACACACACACACACACACACACACACACACACACACACACACACACACACACACACACACACACACACACACACAGTTCAAGCATGTGTTTTGTTGATGTGGCTTGCTGATGTGGTTGGAGCATCTGTGAAGTTGCCCAAAGGCTGCATGCTGCTCTTATTTCTTGTGTGACTGGTTCTGATTAGTGGCACTCTCACTACTCCACTACTATCCACACCACCCCTCTTTCTGGTCGGGCAGGCCCATGGACGATAAGAGCAGCCAGCCTCTGGGCCGAGGGGTCCTTTCCATGGACATATTTTTTTGTCTTTCTTTATAACAAAACGAATACACATCCAAACTGCAAGAACGATTAAGTTTGCAGATGGACATGCCATTCATCTCGCATGTTCTGACATGTCCTATCCATCTTTCCGTCTTGCTGGTATGACAGGCCTACGGATGACAGCAGCCAGCCTCCGGGCCGAGGGGTCCTGTCCATGAACGGCCTGAGCTACGGGGTGATCCGCGTGGACTCGGAGGAGCGCCTGTCTGTCCTCACCGTGCAGGACGTGGGCACAGTCATGCCAGGAGGTCAGTTGCTCTCCTAGTCCAATTGTACACATGATGATAGACACCATAAAGTGTGTGTTTTAAAAAAATATTACTACTACAGTGTGAAATCATATCTACGTTTGTGTGTGTGTGTGTGTGTGTGTGTGTGTGTGTGTGTGTGTGTGTGTGTGTGTGTGTGTGTGTGTGTGTGTGTGTGTGTGTGTGTGTGTGTGTGTGTGTGTGTGTGTGTGTGTGTGTGTGTGTGTTTTGCAGGTATGATGTGTGTGGTAAAACCAGAGGGAGTTCCTCAGCTGTGTCGAACGGACGAGATCGGAGAGCTGTGTGTGTGCTCTATTGCCACGGGAACCTCCTACTACGGCCTCTCTGGCATGACCAAGAACACCTTCGAGGTGAGGACATGTTTATGTTGGAGTGTCGCAGGAACATTTAAACGGAGTACACCGCACCCACGATTAAAACAGAGATTCTAGGAGTATTATTCTCATCCACTCTCTCTGATTAAAAGGTGCCAAACAGAAACAAATGCTGTGAACTAAGAAAGAAAAATGTCGGCACACTTTAATGCTTCTGTTCATTTACAAAAAAAAGCTTTGCGATGAAATGTGCAGACATTGTTTTCTTTCCTTCTTGTTTGACACCCCTGCACAAGAACAAACAAGCACCATATCATGCCTGACCAGTATGCAAGAGGTCACTCTTTCCCCATCAGCCCGCAACTTTGAGTTCGTGTTTTGCCGTGAATGTGCACTGTACTGCTAAACAGCGTGGCAGCATTGTTTATCGACTCTGTAATTGGACTCAAAATTTGATTTTTTTTGCTTTTATTTTCCTTTGACCACCTTCCAAAACCTCATCTAACCATATTAAATAGGACTGAATTAATCTAATGAAGTAAATGTCAAATATGCTTAGGGAGCAGGCCATGGCACAATGAAGATATTGTCTTCTTCAACAACAAAAGTCTTCCTCGCATTATTGGCCATTGCCATTTAAAGGTGCACTGTGTAATAGTTTTTATTCATTTCCAGATTTCATGCTGCCCATTCACAAACGCCTTTTTCATGAATACGTAGTTGCAATAGTTACTTTGGCCATCATCCTACACAGTGCACCTTTAAAGGGGTATGCCACTATTTTGGGGCTTACTACAGTTAAAATCGTTGGCTGGGGTTTATAAAGGTGGTAAAGTGTCTTATTTTTCATGTTAAGCGTTGTCTTGCTTTAAGACAAGTTAAAAGAGGGAATATGTCGCTAAGCTAGTGAAAGTCAATGGATCCGTGTAGCATGCAAGTGATTTGCAATTGCAGTTGTAGTATACTGTAATTGAAATACTAGTGTATGTTTTAACTCCCCTCATGGTCTCCCTCTGCCTCGTGGTGCCCAGGTGTTCCCCATGACTGGCACTGGGGCTCCCATCAGCGAGTACCCCTTCACCCGCACCGGCCTGCTGGGCTTCGTGGGGCCCGGCGGCCTGGTGTTCATCGCAGGCAAGATGGACGGCCTGATGGTGGTGAGCGGACGCCGGCACAACGCAGACGATATAGTGGCCACGGCGTTGGCGGTGGAGCCCATGAAGTTTGTCTACAGGGGCAGGTAACGTAACAAGAATACTGGTGGCGTAGCTTGGGCTCAAAACCCTTTTTTTTGGGGGGGGGGGGAAAAAAGGTTTGCACACTCGATTTTTATTTTATTTTTTCTTATTTTTCTTCCTTTGTTTATTTATTCAATGGCATGATGACGTTTTTACCTCAATCTGAATCTCATCATATCATTGAATCCAAACGAGTGTGCGAACCTTTTTAAACACGTAACAGGTTTACCCGCAGTTCCTCGATCTGGGCCTGCCAATTTTATCAGTTTTTTTACGAGTAGAATGAGACTGAACGCACCACAGCTTACAGACAGGATCTGATGCGATTTCAAGTCAGTTGTACTGTAGGCACAAACGACCTAATGATGGACTCACACAATAATGTTGCCACCTCTGTGGTATCCTGGAAATAACTATGTTAACTTCTGTTTTATACAGTAGAATGGACTTACCTCGACAATATCAGTGATGTTTGACCCAGTAACAGGTGTAGTGTGGGGCAGACCACGTATGAGGCCTGTTTATACTGCAGCTTTCAATATTGAGGACTCATAATATGAGCGCAGGCTTTTTTCTGTCTTCAGACAGGGGGCTCTTAGTCCTTTGAGGTATTACTGACTTAGTCAGCTAGCCTCCGTTATAGTGCAGATGCAGCAGCAGGCTCTACGTAACTGTCTGGGTGATCATTAGGTAATTAGCAGGCTGACCTGACACAGCATATATACTGTATACTGTTGGCTGCGATGGCCAGAAGACCTCCAGTAGAGACCCTCATCACCATAACACAGGCAAACTGTTAACATCCTGCTCTGGATGATGAAAAAAAGCAAATTGTGTATCTCTTAATTATGTATACCGGTAATTATGTAAATATGTATCTCTTATCCATCTCTATCTTCATCATATAGTACATTTGAGTTGATGGAATGCAAGAAAAGTATAGACATAAAGGCATTGTAGGTTGGCCTCTTTATTTGTAGGTTTCCTACATTTTTCTGCTGCTACCCATCTTATTCATTCTCCTTTCTACCCCCCCCCTCTCTCTTTCTGTCTTCTCTCTCTCTCTCTCTCTCTCTCTCTCTCTCTCTCTCTCTCTCTCTCTCTCTCTCTCTGTCTCTTCGTCTCCTCATCTTCCCGTCCACAGGATAGCGGTGTTCTCTGTGACGGTGTTGCATGATGAGAGGATTGTGGTGGTGGCGGAGCAGAGGCCGGACTCCACGGAGGAGGACAGCTTCCAGTGGATGAGCCGGGTGCTGCAGGTATGTATATACACCCAACACTCTATCGCACGCACATTCGAACGCACGCACGCACACACGCACGCACGCGCACACACACACACACACACACACACACACACACACACACACACACACACACACACACACACACACACACGCAAACACACACACACACTCACACACACACACACACATAGCACATAACACACAAACACACTACCACTAACCTGGCACGGTACAGCACAGCACCACCCGATCACATCATCCCTGGCTCAACCTACTTGTTTCTATTTATAGGGACTAGTCTCTCTCTTGGCACACACACACACACACACACACTCACACACACACACACACACACACACACACACACACACACACACACACACACACACACACACACACACACACACACACACACTGTTAGTCATTGCCTCTTTTGTGTTCTCTTTCTTTCTCTCTCTCTCTCTCTCTCTCTCTCTCTCTCTCTCTCTCTCTCTCTCTCTCTCCCCACGATTTCCACTTTGCATCTCTTTTGGCCTCTCTTTCCATTATGACTCTCTCTCTGTGTCTCTCTGTCTCTGTCTCTCTGTCTCTCCTACTCTCTCTCTCTCTCTCTCTCTCTCTCTCTCTCTCTCTCTCTCTCTCTCTCTCTCTCTCTCTCTCCCCTGTTTATCCACATTTCTGTTTATCCATTTCCCTCCCTCCTCTGTCATCCATCTGTCTTCCTGTCTGTCACTCGTTCTATTTCTCGGTCTTGTTTGTTTGCGCTCTCTCTCTCTCTCTCTCTCTCTCTCTCTCTCTCTCTCTCTCTCTCTCTCTCTCTCTCTCTCTCTCTCTCTCTCTCTCTCTCTCTCTCTCTCTCTCTCTCTCACTCACTGTGTGAGATAGCCCCAGCACTCAGCATAGTGTAAATTCCCCTGCCCAGATTCAATTAGCAGGCATGCTACGGGTGACCTGCCCGGGGTTTTGGGATCAGCATGTTTTTCAGGAGTCGACGCAGGAATTTAAAAATAAATCGCCACGCCGGGAAAGCGCAGGCTCGCCATTTCTCCATGCTCCATATGGTTTGCCTTAGCGGTGGAACTGTAGGTCATTAATCTTGTAAATGTGATTGTACCCAGCCCCCACCACCCCACCCTCATAGCCTACCTCAGTCTCTCCTCCCCCTACTTTCCCGCTTCAAAATAAAGTACCGCATGCAGAATTTGCTCTAAAGGTCAGTGCTTAGAGTGTAAACGGTCTTCCGAGGTCCAGTCTGCCAATGTTTGGGTGTGTGTGCGTGCATTCTCCCTCTAGAGCACGGTTGAGGAACCTTTTATGGCCTTTGAGGTCGTCTTATCCAGATCACGTTATAATTTTAATGTTATGCAGTTTCACATAAAATATGACATGTTTTGTAAAGCAATCTTAGACATTACGTTTGCAATACAATTAAGTTATATTTTCAGTGCACCTAGTGAAGGTGGAATCTGTTGTGATTGTAAAGGTGGCAGCTTTCAGCATAGGCTTACTGTAAAGCCAGGGGATATTTGTGTTCATAGTACAGCCCGTGGAGAACTGTGTGTGTGTTTATGCGAGCATTTTTACACTGCACAAATTCACAGTGTATCTCCACACACACACCCCCCACCAGAAAATGGAAAAAGGAAAATGAATGAAGTAAATATCGCAATGCATCACCATAATACATGTATCGCAGTGCATCGTGATAGTATCGCATTGTGGCATATGTATCGTGATGTGGATTGAATCGTGAACCCCGTGCCAATACCCAGCCCTAGTAAGCATGCTTGGCTAGTAGATCCTGACCGCCTCCCCTGTCTGCTTCCTGCAGGCCATCGACAGCATCCATGGCGTGGGGGTGTTCTGCCTGGCGCTGGTTCCGGCCAACACGCTGCCCAAGACGCCGCTGGGTGGCATCCACCTGTCGGAGACCAAGCAGCTCTTCCTGGAGGGCTCGCTGCACCCCTGCAACGTGCTCATGTGTCCACACACCTGCGTCACCAACCTGCCCAAGCCCAGACAAAAACAGCCAGGTCAGTGTGTGTGTGTGTGTGTGTGTGTGTCCCTGACCTGTTTGTGTGTGTGTGTGTTTTTTTTAAGTTATTACATCTGCCAAGGAGGTTATGTTTTCGGTCGCGGTGGTTTGTTTGTCTTTCTGTCTGTCAGCAGGATAACTCAAAACGTTATGAATGGACTTTGGTGAAATTTTATGGAGTTGTTGGAAATAACTAAAGGAACAAGACCATTTTGGTGGTGATCCCGATCCCGATCTGGTTCCAGGATTTTTTTAAAAAGATTCTTCACCATTGCAGGATTGGGTGAATTTTCACATTCCAGTTTCTAACAAAAAAGAGGGTGTAACATACTCAAATGTTTGTAAGTTATATCATAGGCGTAGGATGCCACAGCACGTAGATGTTATGGCGTCAGTGACCCCATGGCCTTGGCAGAGGTTTGCACTCTCTGAGTGCTTCTAGTTCTATGTGTGATTGTGTGAGTGTTTATGTTTATTACATCTGCATGTGTGTTGTTTGCTTTATAAGACACACACAAACACATGCAGATGCAGCAAACAGAAACATAACACTCAAACTATACACAAACTACACACTTGAATTCACTTGAAAATGTGTTACGCAAACATATATACATAAACACAGACATGAAGACTTGTTCAGATAGAGAGAAATACACACACATTTTATACACACACTTTTTTTATATGTGGGTGTATATTTCCGAATGTGTGCTGTTCGCTTTTTTGGAATCTCGGATTTTCGTTGAATGTGGTTTGTTTATTCTGAGTTTTTCATCTACTTCGGTGAGTTTTACACCTCTGTGTAGGATGCGGTATTTATAGCTAGTCTTGGGAACTGGAAATCCATAGTCACTGAGGTGAATTGAGATGCACTTGGTTTGCTAAGCGGTCAGGGGTAGATTGCTGAAAAGCCCAATAAGTTGGTTAGACGTTGTGAAAGTTTAAAGATATAACGGATTATTTCTTTTCTTAGCCACTTTGGCACATTAGATGTAATTACACATCATTTTCCACTTACTATAAACACCAAGCTTAAACCTCATATTGTTCTTGCCAAAGCCTCAGCCTCACTTTCACACGCCATACAAATGTGCAGCAGAGCTTTCGGATTGCGTGGAAGTGCAGGTGTCTGTGAGGTTGTGTTGTTGAATGTCCGTTTGCACTTGTGTGAGTATTCTGGTTGCACAGTGCATCCATGAATAATCACATTTCCACATGATGTGGAATAATAAGAAGTCAATGTTATAAATTAACATTATAAATGGGATTTGTGTGCGTGCATGTGTGTGTGCTTGCGCGCGTGTGTGTGTATGTGTTCTGCAGAGATCGGACCTGCCTCTGTGATGGTGGGGAACCTGGTGTCTGGGAAACGCATCGCCCAGGCCAGTGGACGGGACCTGGGACAGATCGAAGACAATGATCAGGCAAGGAAGGTGTGTGTGTGGCACCTTGGGAGGGCCCCGATTTTCATTTCATTAGCCTTACTCACACTACCTCACTATCCATCCATCCACTCATCCATCCATCCATCCATCCATCCATCATGTTGCAGTATTGTAGAGCAGATTTACAAGTAATGAACAGCTGTTATTTATTTGTAATGATTTCTCCTGGGCTGTTACTATGATAATGAAAGGCATAGGGGTTGTTGTTTTTTCCAGACGAAAACACCAACAATTTGGTGTTAATTCAGCACAAAGCAGGTTCTCATCGGCTCAAGGAAATTTGTCACTTAAAATATGGTCAAAATATGGCCATCTTGGTCAAATAGGGCTCTGAATAAGACACTTGTTCAATGAGTCAGCTCTGTCACATTAAAGGCTTTTTAATTGAATCTAGCAGTGTGCCTTTGGAAATTCTTGGCAAGATTTAAACAATAGAAAGCACTGAAGCTAAATTGAACCTTATTTTTAAATGAGTTTTGTTTTTTCTAGCTTGTTCATGACCAAAGGAAAAACTCAAAACTCATATTCCAGAGAACCAATTGCTCATTACTGTTCATGAGGCCTTTGACTCTCTTAGTTTTTTGTGCACCTTTTTGATTTGATAAAATCAAATGGAAGTTTTTAATGCTGCAGCCCACCTCCGCATCCAGGAAACAAAGGCATCAATCGTGAGGCGGCAGGGAAACGCTGGCTATTCAAATGACATTTCTGGAGGGAACGCAGACGGCCTCATTAGGGCACGGCTCGTCAGAGTATTAATCTGGCCAATCAATAGCTGTCATAACACAAGGCTGTGTAGACTCTAGAGCCACGGCTGCGGCAGGTAAAAGGCTCAAGTCTTTAGTTTTCCTTTTGTTTCAGACACGTAAAAAGAAATGTAAAAATGGCTCAATCGGCTAGGCACTCGACTGCTATGCCGGCGACCTGGGTTCGATTCCGGCCCGAGGTCATTTGCCGACTTAACTTGAACGTTATTACATCTAGGGAGGGAAGGCTCCCTCAGACCTGTATGAGCAACCAAGTGTGTAAGGGGAGACGAGGGGATTGAGGCTGCACTGTTCCACCCCGCATGGCTCCTTTCAAGATGGGGCTGCAGGGTGGGACTCTGAGATAATGCAATTTGGGAATCTGGCTTTTCTTCGGATCATGGAGTAGCACAAATATTATTATAAAAAAGGATTTCCATCAAACATGATATCTCGGCTGGCTGGGGACTTTTTGCTACCTTGTTAAACAGTGAATGCACCACTATCATTAATTTCCAAAAGAGAAAGCGTTGTTGATGTACGCATGTCCTGTCCACATCCACACCTGTTGCGATGGCGTTGGTGACTCAGAGCTCTGCCTGCCCAAGGCTGATGGCGTGTCTATCCCCTGCTCTGACTCCTCATTGGCATCCTACACTTCCTCCAGTTGCATCCATGCTCTTACCTCCTCTCCATCCACATTTACATCTCTCTCCTGTTTCACCTCTCGCTGGGACGAGCATGCTTCCCTCACTCTCTCTTCTCTCTTCTCTACAGCTCTATCACTCTCTTAGGCTGTCTGCCTTGTGTGCCATCTTTCACAGATGGTGGCGCCCTGAATCATCTGTCTATTCTTCAAGCTCTGCTATGATTTATTTGTGCGTTTGTCCATTTTGAATCTCTGTCATCATCCATGGCTTTATTGATTTTTGCCCATGCATCCATGCATCTCTTCCGGAGCCATCCATGAAAATCGGGCCCTCTTGTGTGAATGGGAAAGAAATGCTTCTGAAATTGCTACTTCTGCTACTGCTGCTGCTGCTGCTGCTGTTGCTGCCGTTGCGGGTGATTTCTGGGTTCCTCTAGAGGGAGTAAAAGCTCACGTAATGACCCTGTTTCCCAGATGGAGCTACTGAGACAGTGACTCCTTTTCTCTTATTACTCTGGAAAGGAGACATTTGCTCAGCTGTACACTTCATTATTCTGGGTTCAAACAGGTGCACCAGGTTATCAGTGATGTTTTGTTTTTTTCTTAACTCAGCAAAAGGAGGTGAAAACAGATGTTTGATTTTTGCAGAATGGTTTTAATCGTAGATGCAGGCTGGCAAGAGAAGATATTTTAATTTCTATTCATCACTGTTAATGTCAGCATAAAGAAAGTCATACATACAGAATATACTACCACTTGAGTGGTTTCGTTTTATGGTTTGGCACTAAGGCTGTGCCATCCGAAAACCTTTAGTAAAACTGACTGTTAAAGGTGTCTGATAAATTTCTGTTTTGTATTTACTATGGGGGTTAGGTATCTGGAAATGTCGCCATATTTTATAGTGCAGCGCTCTGAGTGTGACCATTATTCTATTTGCAGACCCTTAAAGCATTGTAATCTGACGTTTAAGCAATACTGCTATTATGTATGCATGGTAATTCCACAGCGAGCTGTTTCATCAGCCTTCTGCCCTGAGCTAGTATATATAAAGCTGTACATCAGCTTTGCCCTACAAACGCACAACACCACACAACACCATTACTCAATAGAGTGTCAAACTGAGGAAAAATGACTTGGAAAATCTCTTGTGTGTGTTCGTAGGGCTATGGCAAGGATAATTTCTACCAACAAACTGTGTTGTGTCACAATATTTGGGCATGTAATAAAACAGTTAGTTTGACAAGAACAGATTTCATTGAAGCGGCAGTATTTTGCAATGTATTTATGCTGCCTTTGCACTTGCCTTTGCCTTGTTCTTCGGTGTTCCATAATAATTGAATGGGAGGCTCTGTTTGTCCCCACTGTGCACCTGTAGTTCCTGTTCCTGTCAGAGGTGTTGCAGTGGAGAGCGCAGACGACTCCAGACCACGTCCTGTTCACTCTGCTCAGCTCAAGGGTAAACACAAGCCACGGCCTGACTCACCTCACGTACACACATGCATATACACACACACACACACACACACACACACACACACACACACACACACACACACACACACACACACACACACACACACAATCACGTATGCACACTCTCTCTCACACACACACACACACACACACACACACACACACACACACACACACACACACACACACACACACACACACACACACACACACACACACAGGCTCTATCACACTCATATTAATTCTCTGTGTGTGTGTGTGTGTGTATGTTTGTGTGCGTCCATGTCTGTGATGTTGCAGGGAGCCATCTTGAGCTCATTGACGTGTGTGCAGCTGCACAAGCGGGCGGAGAAGATCGGCGCCATGCTGATGGAGCGAGGCCACCTGCAGGACGGAGATCACGTGGCCCTGGTCTACCCACCCGGTAGGTCCCCATACCTGCCGACCATTACGCATTTTGTGTAGCAGATACGGATTTTGACATCAAACTACGGCGCTGTCACTTCAAAATACGGGAAAAACCAATAGCAAAGTGTGTTCATGGGCCCTTATAAATTGCTCTGTAGACTTGCAATCAGACAGAGCCGTAGACATGGCTCTGCTTGCAATTGTCTCGCGCTGGCCTTTCCATTGGCCAGCAACGTGTGTGTGTGTGGGGGGGGGGATATTGCCCAATCAGAGCGCTAGTTTGGGTGTCTTCATTTGTTGTGCTGCGCTCCTCTCGAGTCGAGGCATCAGCTGCTGATAGAAAGTTTGCTTCGAAATCACACAAGCAGAGAGACTGGTTAATGTACTCCTATAATCTCTGAAACAAGTGTCCTCCTCCTGTCATCATATATTATCCATCTTGGTACTGTCGCTGTAGTTTTACAAGTGAGCACCGTCAAAATCACCGTTTCAAAGGTAAATGGACTTTGAGAAAGGTAGCCTGTATGGGAATAGTGAATTGCGTCCAGTTGCTAAATCCGTAAACTTATGAAAATAAATAAAGGCCGAGGTCTGTCGTAATTATTCACCCAATGTTTCGCCGTATTTGACGGCAATATGTTGTTGCTTGTTTTGATATTGGACCGAAACAAGATTACTTCCGAATGAGAAAATGTGTCGATGACCGCGCTATAAATTAGCAGATTATAAGCAAACTAAATTTGGTTTCCCTTTGCGCCGGATCATTTTAACTCGGGAAAATAAAGCGATAGTTCTAACGGTTGTGCTCGGAGTAGGTCTACATCCGTAACCTACCATGACACCGTATAGGAATACTGTTCCCCCCTGAGTCATGGCCCATTCTGTGAACAGGTGTAACAGGTCGTGCGTCATACCAAATATGCATCACTCCACGACTACTATCCGTAATCACGTATGGCAATCTATTAACACTAGAACTACCAGGATTTTTCTGCCTACCTAGAAGTACCAGAGAGGGGTCATTTGACCCGGTGTTCTGTCGAGATGTGTTGCCTCGTCGAGATGAGCGACCGGTCGCCCTATTCGATAGTGGTGTTCTATCGACTTGCGATGCCTCATCTAAATGAGCGACCTTGATTTTCCGCGGAAGGCGTTTCAATCGGTCCACGTAGGACTGTTTTAATAACCATTACTTTGTTTATTTCACGGACAGGGGTGTGCAATCGTTCGTGCGGAGTTTAATAAGAACGTGCGGCTGCTGACCACGTCAGCCTCTCGTTTGAGCAAGTTAAGAAACGTGCCATATGAAAGAGACTGAGTTGAGTTTGCGCAAATACTGGAGAAAGTGTTTGGGATCAGGGCCTGGCTACGGGTTGTTTAATGCAGTCATTTGCTGTTGGTTTGGTTTCAATGCGACGTGGGCTCGCAAGGCAAATTGCCACATGAAATCATGTGTATGGGGATAAACAAGCACGCTTTAGATATCCCCAGATAGCAGATAGCGTATTGTGGCTTTGTTTTGGTAGATGTCTGCCTTTTAATGACTGGAATCATATTTTCATAACATCCCCACCAGTGCATTTCTTATTAGGCTACCATGTTCAGGCATTTTACAATGCAGTCGATTCAAATTCTTGAGTGAAGGGTGGAGGGAGCATTTTGACAGCTGAATCAGAGGTGGCGATTTTTTTCCATTTTGCAATGAGAACGCCTCCTCTACATAAATAGTCTTTTCTGATCGATGTTACAATGTTCGAGGCTGAGTGTGTGAGCGATTACGGTTAGGCAACAAAGTAGCAAATGTTCAAGGCCACGCTATTTCGCAGATTTTCCAATGATCTGCTGGATGATCCACGCTATTTCCCGTTTCCCCCCCAGGGGATAGACTATATCGTAACTTTCAGTCCATGACAGTCGGTGGACAGGCTATAGGCTAACTAGACTATGGATGACTGGTGGTAACCTCTGGAGGACATGGGCTACAGTTTGAGTCACTAAAGTTGACAGTCTCAGGGGATCCTATCGTAACTTGCGGTCTCACAATTCGATGGGCAATCACCCGCGAAAACCACCGCGAGGGTGTGCGCATGCGTGCGCATGCTCAGTAGCGAAGAGAATCACATCTCGACGGGTCGCTCATATAGACAGGACACCGGCGGCTTTTACCTAATACACTAATCACTCATTTTGTTATGGTAATGAGGCTGTTAGGGGCCGTGTGTGGGGTGAGGGGTGAGGGGGTCACACCTTACAGTGCTAACAGCCAAGACAAACAGGGACCGACAGCTTCTTCCCAAGGGCTGTCAGCCTCCAAAATCACCATAGGTAAATAGCAACCTGCATGAAGATATCAGCAGCAAAGACAGATAGCACAGTTTGGCGGACAGTGTGTTACAGTTTTTCTCCGTTGGTTTGGCTCATTTCTTGAAACTGAGATGTCATTCTCAAAACATGGACAAATCCCAAAACTAATTTGCAGTTCCTCACAACAGAATGGCATTTATCATTGCTTTCATCAAATTTCAAATGCTTTTGTACATGTCTCAATCATTTAGTACATCCTTGCAAATGGCTATGTACAAGTATCCTACAGTTAACACAATCAGCTTACATTTAGTAGAATTTTCAAATGAATGTACCTTGCTGATCTATCCCAATTGGTTGATTCTCAGTGTAATGGTTGTCCTGAAAACATATCAGCACATTTTCTTCATATAAGTCATCAATGAACGTGTGAATGTCCCATGTGATCATGACGAATCATACGACTGCAACCAGATAATGGTTGAATTACAGTTTTTCTCGATTGGTTTGGCTCATTTCTTGAAACTGAGATGACATTCCTATAACCATTGGGTCATTTGGCCAAACATTCTTACACTTCTGCACAACAGTTCAGATAACTAGCAAAATGTCATATACCTCCTAAAACACCTCATTCTTGCATCAGCACTAAACCGTCTCACATATAAATAGTCAGTACCATCAAAATGGCATAGATCCTTCTCAATTGCTTTGGCTCATTTGCATTCATTTAGTCCTTCTATCAAAATAAACTGGATGGTTCAGCATAACTACATGGATCCTCATCACTCGCTCATATCACCCCAAAAACAGTTTACCCATGTGTCAAAACTAAATTTCTTCTCCACATATATCATTAGTACCCCCAAAATGCATTGTCCCTTTGCCATTGTGTAAGCACTGCCAGTCAAAATGGTTAGGTGTTTTATCTACGTTCAGCTAACAGATTTCGACTATGTATAAAAATGAAAAAGTGAGTGAAACCATTGAAGTTTGACAACACAGATAATTTACCAAGGACATTTATCAGTAAGTTCTCAAAACAGAGATAACATTCTCAAAATACAGTTTTTCTCGATTGGTTTGGCTAATTTCTCGAAACTGAGATGACATTCTCAAAACAACACGGGCAAATCCCCAAACCAACTCGCAATTTCCCAAAACAGAATGGCATTTTTCATTGCTTTCATCAAATATCAAATGCTTTGTACATGTCTCAAATGTTTAGTACATCTCTGCAGATGGCTATGTACAAGTACCCCACAGTTGACACATTGAGCATACATTTAGCACATTTTCCAAATAAACTGATCTTGCTTATCTAAACGAATTAGACAATTCTCCATGTAATGGTTGCCCTCTCCAAAACATGTCAGCATGATTTCATTGTGTAAGTCATCATATGCAAAGTAGTCTACACAATTGTCAAAACAGTCAAGGACATAATATTTTAAAAATTTCATTAAACAGTAAATCCATGACAGTGTTCAACAGGCCAGTTTCCTCTGTTTTTTGGCTAATTTTTTTCAAACCACATTCTGTTTTGAGCCGTTGCTAGTTGCTTTGAGATTTGTCCATGTTATTTTGAGAATGTTATCTCTGTTTTGAGAAATGAGCCAGACCAACGATAAACCTGTAATATATGGGCATTACTTTCTGTATTAGAATTTATAGTAAAGAAAGTCACTGATAAGTGTACTTGCTAAATTGTCTGTGTTGTCAAACTTCAAGGGTTTCACTCACTTTTTCATTTTTATACATAGCCGAAATGTGTTAGCTGAACATAGTTCCATAGTGACAAAACATCTAACCATTTTGACTTGCAGTGCTTACACAATGACAAAGGGACAATGTATTTTGGGGGTACTGATGATATATGTGGGGAAGGAATTTAGTTTTGACACATGGGTAAACTGTTTTTGGGGCAATATGAGCATGTGATGAGGATCCATGAGGTTATGCTGAACCATCCAGTTTATTTTGACAGAAGGACTAAAAGAATGCAAATGAGCCAAAGCAATTGAGAGGGATCTATGCCATTTTTATGGTACCGACTATGTATGTGGGAGAAGGATTAAGTGCTGATGCAAGAATGAGCTGTTATGGGAGGTATATGACATTTTGCTAGTTATCTGAACCGTTTTGCAGAAGTGTAAGAATGTTTGGCCAAATGACCCAATGGTTATAGGAATGTCATCTCAGTTTCAAGAAATTAGCCAAACCAATCGAGAAAAACTGTAACATGGACAAATGCCAAAGCAACTAGCAATTGTTCAAAACAGAATGTCGTTTGAAAAAATGTCATGAAATTAGCCAAATAACAGAGGAAACTGTAGTATACACGTACAATTATTTTCTACTAACTAGTAAAGTTACAATACCATCTGACCTGTTGAACACTGTCATGAATTTACTATGTAATTAAATTCTTAAAATATGATGTCCTTGACTGTTTTGGGAATTGCGTAGACCACTTTGCATATGATGACTTACACAATTAAATAATGCTGACGTGTTTTGGAGAGGGCAACCATTAGACTGAGAATTGTCTAATTCGTTTAGATAAGCAAGGTCAATTTATTTGGAAAATGTGCTAAATGTATGCTGAATGTGTCAACTGAAGGGTATTTGTACATATCCATCTGCAGAGATGTACTAAACATTTGAGACATGTACAAAGCATTTGATATCTGATGAAAGCAATGAAAAATGCCATTGTTTTGGGAAATTGCAAGTTGGTTTGGGGATTTGTCCGTGTTGTTTTGAGAATGTCATCTCAGTTTCGAGAAATTAGCCAAACCAATCGAGAAAAACTGTAACGTGTGAATCTCCCATGCCATGTGACCATAACGACTCATGTGAATGCAACCTGGCAATTGTTAGGTGGATAAATACCAGTGCATGTGGACTACTGCTTCATTTCCCTCAATAATTTTGTGGTGAAAGAAGCTCCTCTCCAAGGAACGAAGATGCAGAAATACAGCACTCAACAGGCATTGGAAATGATCCACACACGCACACACACACACACATGCAAAAACACTCTGTGTCTCAAGTGACAGCTGTGAGCTGCTAACAGCCACATTTCCACAACAAAAGGAGTGTCCGCAGGGGGTCCAAAGGGTCAAATGACCCTCTTGTGGGGCTTTTAGGTAAAAAGGTCAATTGACCCCTCCGTGGTAGTTCTAGTGTTAATAAAATCAATTCTCCTATCATCATATATGTGCCGAACAGTGAACAATAGCCAACTCATGACGGCAGATGAGGGTAGCTAGGCCTACTATTATGCAGAGAAGTGAAAAAAAAGAAGCAATGCCCCTCAAAAGTTACCGTGGAAGTTCCAAGAGCATTAGCCATTAGCCCCCGTCCCTCAGTAGAGCCACTACATGACGCATTTTGTACTGAATGAATGCTGAAAGTGTGATATTATCCTAGCTTAGATACCACTTGTCTTTATCTTTTTCTCTACTGCTGATGCTTCTTCACAGTAGGTGACAACATCACCATTTATTAATATTGGGGGAGATGATGTAAGAATCATTACAATTCAACTTTTTGTTCATAAAAATCACTGAAATGCCTCGGTATTTTATAATCAAATTATACATTTTCCTACATGTACCTTCTACAGCCAAAAAAATAATCAGCAAATGCTTCAATTTCATACTCAATTCCAGCTCCTTAACACCCCCCAAGTGACCAAATGCTCTGTTTGACTGGTACATAGGATAACTTAATAGCCACTTAGGCCTACTAGCCAGACTGTTGGTATGTTTGACTAGTAAGATTAACAGCCATATTGGCTGGTGATCAATAAAGTTAATTTAGAGGCCTGAATTCCAGCACACTATATCATAGCATTTTATTGGTGTTATGGTGTGAAACAAAAAAAAAACATCTTTCATGAAAGTTTAATACATTATGGTAGTTCAAAGTACTGTGAAGAGCAAGATAAACTATTTGCCAGATACACGGGATGTTAGATGCAATTTCCTGCATTTTAATGCATTTTAGCCTAAGAAAAGCATTTTTTTGGGGGGGAGGACCCCCCTGCCTGAATGAAGTGTCTCATATCTTCCCTGTTGACATTTGGCAACCCTAGGTGTAGGGCAGACTATGCAAAACAAAGTAGCCTCTCAGATGGGCCCGCCGGCGACCCCGTTGCTTTGCCATGCCAAGTTGTAGCGCCGTGAATTGCCGCGCCGCGATAAGTTGCTACTCAAATTTTTTTTTAAAGGTTGGCAGGTATGGGTCCCACATTGCTCAAGGGACTGTAACCGATACCCTGTACTTAACATAAGTCGCTTTGGATAAAAGCGTCAGCTAAGTCTAATGTAATCTAAAAATTGCGGAATTGTTGCCTTAGCTATGAATAGAACGGTGGAATCTATTGATGTGTTTGCTGTTTGTGCACTCAAACCCCCCTCTGTCTGTCTTTCTCTGCAGGCATCGACCTCATCGCGGCCTTCTACGGATGCCTGTATGCGGGCTGCGTGCCCATCACAGTCAGACCCCCACATCCCCAGAACATCGCCACCACATTGCCCACTGTGAAGATGATCGTGGAGGTGAGCTCGCGTGGCACCTCATGCCAGCTATGACCAGCCTAGAAAATCCCATGCTGCACAATCCTTCTGAAAGACAGCATTATTATGATCTTAATAATAATCAAAAATGCATTATCATGGTTTCCTATGAGAACACCATAATAGCAAAACTGATTGAGTCCATCCGGCAAAGGCCTTGGCGTACAAGGTGGCCTAGGATATCCCATGCTGCTTTGCACAATCGTTCCGAAAGACAGCATGGCAGCTGCCCTAAGCGAGGGAGCCTGAGCAAGGGAACCAATCAGAGAGCGGGGTGGGGGGTGGGGGGGGGAGGCTTGATAAACGGAAGCTTGCAGTTTGTTTGAATAGATACAACTGACGTGATCGGCTATGGGCTACGTATGTACCAAATGATGCATTCGTAGCGTCCAATAAACAGCCATGGGCAGTCATAAACCACACCTTTCCTACGAGAAATTGAATAGGTAGCCTAGATAGCATTGATAGTCTGGTTTTAACCAGGCACAGCTTGTTGTGAGAGAATGTATGCGATCTTCAGACTCCTCAAAATCATTTGCAATGGACCTGCAACTACAACAATAGCCTTGCCTACAGCAGCTCACTCAGTAAATCACTTTACTTCTGAACAGCAGTTGCTGTGAGGTCATCACGTGTGCGGGAAGACCTTGATGACACTTGCTGAGGGAAAGAAAGGGTTTGAAGCAGTGATTCACCAGGGAACAGACTATGCTGTGTAGACAACATTTTAGAAATAGTGAAAGATGGCATTCGCCATTAAGTAGGGCAAGGTAGTCTGTTGTAACTGGCCCAAACCCTATTTCTGTTTTAAAATGTGCATTGTCTATAATAACGGTGTGTGTGTGTGTATGTGTGTGTGTGTGTGTGTGTGTGTGTGTGTGTGTGTGTGTGTGTGTGTGTGTGTGTGTGTGTGTGTGTGTGTGTGTGTGTGTGTGTGTGTGTGCGCGTGCGTGTGCGTGCGTGCGTGCGTGCGTGTGTACGTACGTGTGTCTGTTTCTGTGTGTTTGTGTGCGTGTGCGTGTGTGTACGTACGTGTGTCTGTTTCTGTGTGTTTGTGTGCGTGTGTGTGTGTGTGCAGGTGAGCCGGTCCTCCTGTGTGATGACCACCCAGGTGATCTCCAAGTTGCTGAAGTCGAAAGAGGCGTCTGCTGCCGTGGACGTGAGGACATGGCCCCCCGTCCTGGAGACTGGTGAGTGACACCCCGGCCCCAACATCCAGCTGCTCTCACTCACACACAGGACAGCATTTTATTACAGGAAATGACTGTTCAGACATTCTTTCATCTATGTGTGAATTCTTGCCATTAAAATATTTTTAGAACAGCTTTATGCACCTACCGTATATAACATTTATATTGCAATGCAATGCAATGTCCAATACAAAAATGTAAATTTACCAAAATGTTCCTAAATGACTATGCCATTTGCAAACGAAGCTCTTCAAATATTACAATAAATAAACTGATTGATTGATTGATTGATTGATTGATTGATTGATTGATTGATTGATTGATTGATTGATTGATTGATTGATTGACTGACAGATGACCTGCCAAAGAAGAAGCCCCCTCAGCTGTACAAGCCGTCGAACCCGGACACGCTGGCCTACCTTGACTTCAGTGTGTCCACCACAGGAATGCTAGCAGGAGTAAAGGTGAGGAGGAGAAGGTCGCGGTGCACTGCACTGCACTGATGTCATCGTATCGAAGGGAGTAGGGCTGCGCTGAGAGACATTGTCTTTATAGTTAGATTACATTACATTTTACTTAGCTAACGCTTTCTTTCAAAGCGACTCACAGTTATTATTTGTCAGGGTATTGGTTACAGGCCCTGGAGCAATGTGGGGTTAGGTGCCTTGCTCAAGGGCACTTCAGCCCTTGGATGGAGATGTGTGGAGAGGTCAGGGGGGGATTCGAACCTGCTACCCCTAGATTGAAAGACCAACTCTCTAACCACTAGGCCAGGGCTGCCCCTACATTGTCTTTATAGTTAGATATAGTAGAGATAGTAGTGTAGAACATAGAGTAGAATATAGATATAGGATGGACAGTTGTATAGAACATAGTGTTGAATATAGCTATAGGATAGCTAGCTGTGTAGGAATGTCTACACAGCTGTATACATGTGTGGGAAAAGACAGAAAGCAGAAGGAATTGGCTTGTTATGCTACACGTTTGTAAGTGATTCGTGTGTGTGTTTGTCTGTCTGTCTGTCTGTGTGTGTGTGTGTGTGTGTGTGTGTGTGTGTGTGTGTGTGTGTGTGTGTGTGTGTGTGTGTGTGTGTGTGTGTGTGTGTGTGTGTGTGTGTGTGTGTGTGTGAAAGGAAGTGAGCTGAATCAGCTTCACCGAATCGTCTCTCATGTTCCTCTGCAAGCCACTGCCACCTTTAGCACAGAAACCCTTTGAGTGTGCCCCTGTCCACCTAAGGAACTGTTCCACTGTCACAGGGCAGGATATGTGGCTTCATGTGTCACAGGGAACAACGGAAGTGCTTCATATTTCATCCGTCTTTATAATCCGTCCTGTGGGAGTGCACTTGAATAAGCTGGCCTGGTTTTGATGCCAGCGTTGGGGGAATAGTGGTCCTCAGATGGGAATAGATGTAATTGTACTTGTACTGCGGTGTTAACTCCTAAAGCAGGGAGCTTTGTGTCCTCCGAAAGCTGGCTTTGCCCGCCCCCCTCTGTGTTGTAGTTTCCTCAAAGGGATCTGGTCATCTCTACTAACCCTATACTGTATGTGCCCTAGACTGGATGTATTTGGGTTGCAGGGGACTTGCCATATGAGTGATTTGTTTATTGTTTTTAGTTTGTGTCTGTTTATATATTTTTGATTGTTTTATTTTATTATTTTTATTTTATTTATCTCTTTCTCTCTCTCTCTCTCTCTCTCTCTCTCTCCATCTCTCTCTCTCTCTCTCTCTCTCTCTCTCTCTCTCTGTAGATGTCCCACAGCGCCACCAGTGCCTTCTGCCGCTCTATCAAGCTGCAGTGTGAGCTGTACCCCTCGCGAGAGGTGGCCATCTGCCTGGACCCCTACTGCGGCCTGGGCTTCGTCCTCTGGTGCCTCTGCAGGTCAGTCCTCCATTACACACCAATAGGGATACAGTGCACAATACTAGGGGTGCCGATACCGATACTGGTATCGGTATCGGCACCCCATACTGCTCATTATACTTGAACTCGTACTCGTCAAGCACTTGCCGATACCAGGAACGATACTGCTATTACACAAAACAATGCAAAATCCACGTCACGTTCTGTGGACCTGAAAGCAGCATGGAAAAAAGGGCCACCTCATACATTTACTAACATTTAAATCTACATGGAAATGGATAACAAAAAAATATCACAGGTGGGAAAAAACAAGGCCATGCATTTATTTTCATTGTATTTTGGTGGTAAAAGGTATCGGTATCGGTACTCTGTATCGGCAAGTACACACATTAATGTACTCATACTTGTATCGGTTTTCAAAAAAGTGGTATCGGTGCATCCCTACACAATACCAACATTACAGTACACACACTAATAGCGATACAGTACACACCCACAGAGATACAGAACAGCATCAGTCCTCCCATGCACACCAACAGAGTAAAAGTTTAAAAAAAAGTAAAAGTAAAAAAAAGAAACTGTTTCCTTCCAACACAGGTAACTTATCTGAATAACAAGTAGACCCATGTACTTGTCTTACAATCAGCTGACTACACTGGTTGGATCAAGTTTGTGGTGGGTCCTTGTTTTTCAGTAACAACACAGTCTATCTCATTAAGCACCGTGGAGTAAATGGTGTAACAGCTATGCAATATCATGTACGAGTGTTGTACTTACACCATGAATTTACTTTAACTTTTACTTTTGACAGCACCGTAGAGATACAGTACAGCATCTGTCCTCCCGTACACACTAACAGAGATACAGCACAGCATCCTGCTCTTCCAGGCCAATACCACTCACCTATCACAACACCTCCTACCTCAGACTAGCTTGAATCAGCACAAACATCCTGAGAAAGAGACACGCCGCATCAACTTACTAAATTATTGAAGTATGGACTATACAAGCCTTATGTGATTCTTACAATAAAAGTGGCCTGTATCTTATTTTCCTCATAAGTCAGTAAGGCACACATATACATTCCATACACCTATACATTTAATGCATAGATTGCATTTGTGTGTTGACTACAAGACTTGGCCATACACATTGAATCACTTTTTAATTTTCATATACAGTATTCTTTTCATATGGGATACATGTGCACCGCTCAACCACCCCAAGCCAGTCCCAGTCATCTGTCACATCACTTCAGAAGCTGGAAACGGCACAGTTCTGTCACTGCAAACCTTCTGCGCTAAGCAGAGAAATTCTTTTTTCGATTGTAAATGAGTGTAAATCAGGGAAAGTCATGTTGTCCTCTAAATTCATGCCTATTGCTGCTGTTTTGGCTTTTCATACGGCAGTGGAATGACGTCTGTTTAGAGTGAAGCGATTGCGGTGAAGCTCTTCTTTACAGTGCCCCATTTTCTCGATTGCAAAGTAAGTCATTTAGACAGCAGAGTGCTCTGCAAGAGGCTGTGCCTGATGTGCCTTTTGCTGCTTTGAAACTAACGGTGAAGGGAGATGGAGGATTAGACATCACACGCGGGGCTGAAACGTCCTCTGCTGTCATTGATCCGAGCGATCTCGTCAGTGTGACAAGTGGGAAATCAATGATAAGTCTTTTACATCCAAGTCAGTCCTATTAACCAATTTGTGAAGAGTGCCTCTTTGGTAAATCCTCATTATTTGCTGTGCGTTTTTTTTTCTCTGTGCTCATCTCCTCCAAAGTGCTCACTCCCTGGACAGTTTCACTTACACACACACGCACGCACGCACACACACACACACAAACATGCACACACCATCTTAAGGCCGGAGATAAGGTAGTGGCAGGATACGCGTGTGCGGGCACTTTTCGTGCATGAATGCGTTGCCATGCGTACTTCGCAAAATGTAAATTTTGCACGCAACACCTGAGATGGTGGAATATTGACAAATCCAAGAGGGGTGATCTTCCGAACCTCCATGTTGAGGTTGTGGTAGAGACCAACAATTGTGGAAAACATACATTAGAGCCCTGTTGGCTATCTGCACGATACTGGAGTTATCATCTAGGGGGAAAAGTGCTCCGGTCCTCCTGAGGCAAGATTTCATGAGACTACCCCACAGACTTATCTGATTCCTCTCTCTCTCTCTGTCTCTCTCTCTCTCTCTCTCTCTCTCTCTCTCTCTCTCTCTCTCTCTCTCTCTCTCTCTCTCTCTCTCTCTCTAAAACTGAATTACGTTAAAGAAGGAAACATAACTATTTGTACTGAACTAAAATGGACGCCTATGAAAATCTCTCTGTGTCTCTGCAGTGTGTACTCAGGGCACCAGTCCATCCTGATCCCCCCGTCGGAGCTGGAGGTCAACCCGGCCCTGTGGCTGCTGGCCGTCAGTCAGTTCCGCGTCAGAGACACCTTCTGCTCCTACTCCGTCATGGAGCTGTGCACCAAGGGCCTGGGCCTGCAGACCGAGTCCCTCAAGGTACAGTAGCATACACACGCACGCATGCCACGCACACACAGCCCCACCTTAGGGCTTCCGCACATAGGCGCCGACAAAGTGCTGAGCACTGCTTCGCAAAAATTCGATTTCATTGTTTTCAATAGAACCCCGCACACTGGCACCGATGTCCGCGGACATTCGCCGATGTCGGATAGCAATTAGAGACAAGTTCTATTTTGTCGGCGCCGCGCATTGACTTTAAATGCTATGTTCGTGTAAAATTGGGTTTGGGGGTCCGAATTATGTCGGAAGCAAAGTGCGCCGCAGTGTTGTCGGAGCCAATGTGCGGCCGGCCTTAGTATCTTTGTGGGGCCCTCCCATTGACTTCCTTTCATATTAACCTCAACAATAGCTAAAGAATGCTAAACTGTGCCAAAACAATCCCTAATCCCAACCAAAACAATCCCTAACTTTAATCTGTCAGTGAGGAAATGTTTTTACACTTTTACTTTTGCCAGTAACAACAAAACTACCCCAGCAAAAGCGGTCAAAACATGTGGGGTTCAGGATTTGGGCCCTACATGGAGCGAGGGCCGCACCTTGTTGGTATGCTCCAATAGCAGTGGCCTCACGAAGGTAGATTGGTGCAATACACACACACACCACACACGCACACACACACACCACAGACACACACACACCACAGACACACACACACACACACACACACACACACACACACACACACACACACACACACACACACACACACACACACACACACACACACACACACACACACACACACACACACACACACACACACACACACACACACACACACACACACACACACACACACACACACACACATGCTGTATGCACAGACATCTCCATACAAACACCTCCAATCCTCTTCATCTTATATAGTGAATAAAATTTTCTAAAGTCAGTTTACAGTTTTACCATGTATCACACAATATATAGCCTTTGCAGTCTTGATAGCCACATGTCTATGATACCCCCCCAACCATCTACCCCTCTTCCCAACTATCCTTGATTAATATATGCTCAACGAGAAACACTGCACTGCACTTTGAGTCGTCAAATTGCACCATCAAACTTTTCCGTTGACAGGCGTGGAGTGACTGCTCCTGTGCCTTCTTTCGTATTGTTGTTGTTGTTATTGCGGCGAGAGCAGAGCGGTGTGTGAGAGTGTAATTACTGGCGGTGTGGTGCAGCTGAAAGGCCAGGTTTGCCTCCTGGCGAGGCAGCAGCCTTGTGAAAACGCCTTTTATTTACTACGCGCCTCAGTTTGTTCACTTCGCCATGGTCAGTCCGTCACTAATGGCAAAGTGTTGAGCCAAGTGTAGTTTGTTACCACAGTGCCAATCGATACAAAGGGAGATGGTGGAGCAGCCCCACATGTGGGGTGGGCTGGAGTGGGACCATATGATCAAGTTTTGGCAAAGGACGCGCTCAACTTCTTGGAAAAACGAAAGTCTTTGGGTGCGAGATAAAATGTATCAACTTAAGGAAGAAAATCCGCACTCACAAACTGCGTCTCATTATTTATTTATATTACCACCATGTCCAAAAAGCAAACGCGTTTCGACTATCAAGCCTTCATCAGTGCGTGGTACGATATGATCAAAACATTTGAGGAGCTTTGTTGCAAAATGACATATGTTGACATTTTTTGTATTGGGCATTGCATTGCATTGCATTTCAAAATGCATTTTATATAGGTTTAAAAAGTATGCAAGAATTCACTAGTCTTGTCTGAACAGTCATTTCCAGTGATAAAATGCAAAAGTAAAATAATAAATGCAATGAAACTCTTCATTTACTCTCAAAGGCATTTGAACAGAAACAGCATCATTTTATTATAGAGCATCATAACACAACCAAAAAAACACAACAGAGCCATCTACATGTGTGCAATCACATGTTAATGATCTCTTTGAGCAACTTGCTTTTTTAATGTCTAGCTTCCTGACCTGCCTGCCAAATTCGGCCCGGCCCAGTGGTGAACCGACACATTCCACTAAACTTGACCCAGCTGGTCTGATGAGCTATGGCCCATCACCATGAAGCATATGTTAAATAACTTCACCATGGCTCTACCAGAGAGAGTAGAGAGAGAGAGAGGTTCCATTGGCCCATTGTTTCCAGGTTCTATTATTGCAGGGGGGAATCCCCCTTTAGGCAGACCTAAGGACTGTTCTATTCAATGCTAGGAGTATTATGACACGCCCCTTTAGGCAGACCGGAACCTGGTCATGTTAGGTGCCCTTAGCAACCTATTACATTGGCATATCTCTATATACTTAAAGAATCTCTGGCTCTACTGTGGCCTAACGGTAGGGCACTGGGTTCCTGCGCCAGTGACCTGGGTTTGATTCTGGCCCGGGTCCTTTGCTGATCCTTCTCCATCTCTCTCTCCCCACTCGTTTCCTGTCTCGTTCTTCACTGTCCCTATCGCAATAAAGGTTTAAAAAAGATGTGTATATATATTGGCAAGTGTTTCAGAAGTGGTCCAGCACAGTACCAGCCTTTCCCCGGTGCATGGCTTTAACACAAGTGTAAGAGCATTGCATGGCCCAACATTTGAGCCAACTTGAGACAGACCAACTTTTGATCCATGTGCACTGTTAGCTAGATTTGCGCAAGTTCAGTTCCTGCCTTACACTATGTACCGTATTAGCCCGAATATAAGACGATCCTGATTATAAGACGACCCCCCATTTTCAGGCTCATGTTTTGGGGAAAAAAGTTTTTTGAAGACTTAATTTTGTTTCACATTGGAAACTTTTCTCAAAATGCAGTTTTTAATTTGTTGGAAAATCTGAGGCTTTTTACAAAGAACAAATTTCACAATATAATTTTCATGAAATGTCCATGATATAAGACCACAGATGGCTACTCATATCCTTTTCCTTTCTTTACTCACTTCACCTGTCAAGCGCCAATAGGCACCTACTGGCTACAGTCGCCTGGGCCCGCCTGTTTAAAGTGCGACGCAACATAGCCTACACTCAGACCATTAGTCTGCGCCAGCCAGGCAACCAGTCCAGTAGAGATAGGCAATCTATTGTGCAATGCACAGATTTTTCAAAATGCTTAGTTGACAGCAATATCTAACCAGTAGCCGTCTCGCCAAATCGCTGTTCATTTTATGCATGCAAAGTTTTCCGTTGGACTGTAGAAACCGAACGTGACCAAAGGCAGATTGACGCATTGCACTTGAAACCCATGCGCTGCCTATCAGGACCACGTTGACATTAGAAGTCCGATTGATATTCATTTCGTACCAAGGGTAAAACTCCTCGTGATTTTATATGCACAAGACAATCTCTTGCCCTAACCATTATTCTGTGCTGTCAAAGGCACCGCTTGTCACCGCTTTCTCGCGCACACACAGATGACCATTGATTGGCTGATGACAGCATCCAAAACTTAGCCTACAGGTTGTTCCTCAAATCACCCTTCATTTCTTTAGTTTCTAGTGGTGTTGTCGGCTGACCAGAGAGAACGACCAAAGCTTTCCTGATGAGACTGTAAAACCAAACAAATAAATAGCAGAGCAACGAGCCGCGATTGACTTGTGTTTTTCCCCTTGCACTGTCGTCCGCATCACGTTGACATTGACAGTTGATAGACGTGCGGTGCAACAGTCATAACGAAACAAGCATCTGCAAATTTGATATGGACAAAACAATCTCTTAACCCATCCATTATTGAGTTTTGTGGCATTGTTGTGAAGCATAGGCTAATGGCCGCATTCAGGTTAAGTTTTAAAAAAAATTTTTTTTTTTACTTTTTTCTCTAGCGCGCGGAAATAAGACGACCCCCCTTTTTAGAGTACTATTTTTATAACAAAAACCACGTCTTATATTCTGGGCAATACGGTATGTCAAATAGGACCCTCTGCCGTGGCGCTAAGGGTGGGGCACTCGTCTGATATGTGGCTGACCCGGGTTCGATTCCCGGGCCAGGTCTTTTGCCGTCCCTTCCCCGTCTCTCTCTCCTCTCACTCACTTCCTGTCATGTCTTCACTGCGCTGTCTCAAAATAAAGGCAAAAAGCCCCCAAAAATCGTATGTAAAATAAGCTGAATGCACAGACAATATGATATACTATTCTGTCACACAGTACAGCTGCACACACATACCAGTAAATACATTTTAAAAAATACACCAACTAAATAAATGATGTATATACTGGCAATCTGTTAGCAGTGCTACCACTTTATGTAGGTGAACTTGGCTCAGGTTTATCACTTATCACTAAAACCATGTTCTTGGTATTACCCCCCAGGCTCGTGGTCTGGATCTGTCGCGGGTGCGGACGTGTGTGGTGGTGGCTGAGGAGCGTCCCAGGATAGCGCTGACACAGTCCTTCTCCAAGCTCTTTAAGGACCTGGGGCTGCACCCGCGCGCTGTCAGCACCTCCTTCGGGTGCAGAGTCAACCTGGCCATCTGTCTGCAGGTCAGTGCTGTTTGGATGTGTGTGTGTGTGGGGGGGGGGGGGGTGCATGTGTGCATCTGTATTTCTGTGTATCTAAGATTGTGTGTGTGTGTCTGAGTCGGTGATTCTAAATTAGAAATGTTTGATGTTTGTGTGTGCTTGGAGATGAGGTGAGTGAAGTGGATTTGAAACTGTTGGATCTGTGATGAATAGATTCATGTTGAGGAAGCTCCTGTCGGGAGTTGTTCGAGACAGCAGGTTTACTGTATCTTGGTATATACACTTTGGAAGAGGTAGCCTCTAGGTCTTTGCACACCAACCGCGAATTTTCGCAACGTTTTGATGTTACAAGGTTGCAAAATCGCGTCGCCTCCGGTGTGCATACTTTTTTGCGAATAATTCGCCCCGCGTTTTATTCGCAAAATCGCATCGCAAACCCGCATCGCGTCCTGTCTGCAAAGACCTTCTGACTGCAGATGGGCCCATCATTCACTCTTAGCTGGAAACACTCAGCTTCATCCTAACGTTGCTATGGCAATGCCATAAGGAGTCTTAGGTAGCCGATTAAGACTTGGTTATCATTTTGGTGACAATAAGGTTATAACAGAGGCTCTCAATTGCCCAACAGCAATTGTTTTGCCAATGACAGATGACTGATGGGCATTGAAGGGTGGCAGAATTTTGTTCCTGTCAGTGATTTCATTATAATCCTAAAAGAAAAAAAGATCTTGAATCGACTACAGAGGAAATGCACACCTCATTTCTGGGCTTCTGTTACGTTTGACATCTAGAGACATTCCTTCTGTGATTCTTTGATTCATTGTTTTCTTTTGCGTTGTTTATTGTTTACATTTATTGTTGCCACCCTCATGTGATGTCTTTCATGTTTGCTTTTTATCTGTCATCTTCACACACACACCCTCACACACCTCGTTCCCACTCCTCTCTCTTCCTCTGTCTATATACTGTATCTATACATCTCTGCTAGTGCTTATATGCACCCTATCGTACCGGCTTCTACCATCTTGCTCTCTCGTATTTTATTTATTCGCTCTCTCCTCTGTTCTTCCACAACTCTTCCTCCTCCTCTACCTCCTCCTTTCCTACCCTTCATCCTTTCCTCTCATCCTCATTTACTTTTATGTCTTCTACCTCCCATTTCTTCTGCCTCTTCTTCTTCTTCTCATCTCTTTGTTTTGACTCTGTCTCATCCTCCTCTTCTTGCTCTTCTTCCTCCTCATCCCTCCTCATCCTCTTGCTGATGGCAGCCCCACAGGCTGGGGAAGCTTGCTGATCAGGTAGGGAGGCATCGGCCGTTGCTCCCCGGTCGGCTGGCATCTATACGGAATGAGTGGGGGGGCTGACGTGACGTGACGTGACGTGACGTGACGTGACGTGACGTGACGTGACGTGACGTGACGTGACGTGACGTGACTTGACTTGACTTGACTGACTGCCGATTGATTTTGCTTCCTTCCTTCCTTCCGTGTGCAATAGTGCTTGTACTAGGGGCTTGCGGGATGCTGAAACCTGTAGAGCAGTCTTGTTGAAGTGCATCGCTAATGGCTGGGGGTTATATGATCAGCGTTGGTGGTTTAAGGGGATCAGAACCGCACTTGAATTCCACCAAACGGGAAGATGGCTGCCGCACTAACCCACTGATGGACTAATAGACTAATAGAGGACCATTTTACTTAGTTAGCTGACTGTAGTGTAGTTCTACACTCTCAAGGAAAGACTCCTCTATTTATACTTATCAGTGTTATCAGTGGTGCATTTCTCGAAAGCATAGTTACTACCTACATTATCTACTTTGTTGTTTGCAAGACCATTTCCCATTGGCAACTAGCCAAGCAACTATGCTTTCGAGAAACACAACCCAAACCTCTATATGACCCCGTTTTCAAAATGCAGGATATGTTACAATGGGGTTAAATGCACATTCACTTTTCCTTGAGAGTGTACCTTCGCTTTCTCCCAGTGGAAGTGGCCTGTGTGGGTATTCGTTGATGAGTAAATGTTTGTGATGTTGTATGTTGGCTCTGTAGGTCCAGAGGGTAATCACTCAACCAATCAGGCAACGATTAATCCCTCTTCTCAAACCTTTTGGTAAAAGCAGCAAACCTTATGTCTGAGAACCTTTCAAGCTGTTGTACACCTTTTTAGTTCATTGTGTCCCTTGAGATTCTGATGTGAAATTCCCTCCCTCCTCAGAAGGTCCCCAGCCTTATATCGTCTCTGTCCGACAGAACCCTCATATCTCCACCTTTCAGAAACGAATTGGTTATTTATTTAATTCTTTTAAAATATATATAAATCAGCACAATTGGTCAGTTTCCATGACTATATGAGTTTTATACATGATATAAAACCCACGTCTAATGATGAAATGTTTATGTATTTAGTAACTAAAAATGAAAAAATGAAGATAGAAAGTTGAGATACAAGGTTTCTGCCGGTCAGTGACTGTGACTCTGAGCGCTCTGACTCCTATGCCTCTCTGTGGGTCTGTGTCTCAGCTGTGTAGGTGGGAGCAGAGGGATTGTGTGCTAGTTTAAAGCAGGACCCCCTACACAGTCTCACCCCAAGTAGTCAATTTTTGACTACTCAATTTTTGACGCCCCAAGACTGCAATTTTTGACGTCTTGGGTATTCCTTCCACGTCACATTTTGACTATGTCCTCAAAGGCGCCCCCTTGTGGCAGCATAACGTCATTGAGGTTAGGTTTAGGAATAGGTTTAGGGTTAGGCCACATAGTCAAAATGTGACGTGGAAGGAATACCCAAGACGTCAAAAATTGCTGTCTGGTCCAAGGTAGTCAGAAATTGACTACTTGGGGTGAGACTGCGTTTGGACCCCTCGAGTGGGGAACGGGGTCAAAAGAGCCTTCTGCTGCTGACGGTCTGGATGAGGGAGGGATGGAGGAATGTATAGAGGAGGGCAGGATGGAAGAAGGAGGGAGGGAGCACAGGGAGAGATGGAGGGAGCACTTGGGGGATAGATACAGGAGGAATGGAGGAGCGAGGGTGGGAGGAAGGAGGGAGCACTTGAGTAATGGATACAGGAGGGAAGGAGACATTTAAGAGGGAGAGACGGAGGGATGAGGAAGAGGGAGCAGTGAAGGGATAGATACAGGAGAGAAGGAATGGATAGAGGAGGGTGGGATGGAAGGAGGGCGCACTGGAGGGTGAGACGGAGGGAGCACTTGGGGATAGATACAGGAGGAATGGTGGAGGGAGGTAGAGATGGAGGGATGGGGAATAGACAACACTTGAAGGATAGATAGATCTACAAGAGTGAATGGGGGAAGGAGGGAGGGAGTGATGGAAGAGGGAGCATGTTATGGAGCCCCCTGCTGGCTGCTGCCTCCACTGGGAGAAGAGGCCTTTGCCCCGGCTTGCTGAGCTAAGCCTGTGTGTGCGTGTGCGTGTGCGTGTGTTTTCATCCACGGCCGGACTGCTTCTCGCTGGATTAGCAGTGCTGGGCTGAGGGGCGAAGCGCATGCAGCGTTCTCTGGCATTGTGAGGAGTAAGGCTAAGAGCTTTTAATGCTGTCCGACTGGGTAAATGCTAAATCAGATACCTTTTTTAGTTTGCCCTTAGACACTTTTTGAGTTTGCCTGTACAATGAATTTGTTCAAACCCTGTTGTAAAAAGTTACAACAGTGTCATAGCTCAGCTCAGATTCAGAAATGCAGCAAGACGCTTTCAAAACCCTCTGCATTTAACAATAACCATTGGGTGAAACACTACACCCTCTCATCACTCGCCTCTCAAAGTAGCAGTGGAACAGAAATGGGGGAATTTTTCACTCTTTTGGGGGAGATGGATGATGGGGAAATGGCTGCCCTTCTGCTTTCTACACTCATAGCATACCATCCTCCATTTTACTCTATCTTATCAGTTTGTTTTAGATCCTCTCTTCTACCTTATTAGTTTGTTCTAGCTCATCTGTTCTATGGTACCTTATTAGTTTGTTCTACCTTTTGTGTAAAGTGCCACTCAGGGACTGATTACTGTAAGGGCCTACCGGGCCAAGGCCCAGGGGCCCAAGATTCAAGGGGGCCCTGAAGCTCTAGCTTCTATATTTGTATTGTCATATTGCATCAAAATCATACTTTTACCAACGGTATTTTCTAATTGTCTAAGGGGACTGCCCTCCCCAATCCCCTGACAACAGGGGACTCTCACACCTGGCCTGAAACCCTGAATCGTTTTGTAAACTACCAACACCCATTGAAGGGGGCCTTTCTTGTAGCCTGGCCCAGGGCCCCATGGATTCACAGTCCGTCCCTGGTGCCACTTATGTCTCCTGCTCTAGCGTCTGGCTCCTCCTACTCTGGGCTTTTGGTTGGTGTTTCGGCTTTGATCAGTGGATTTTAATCTGGAGTATGCCTCTTGCACTAATAGCTACTACTGATTAATGTCTTGGGAAAGGGTTGAAAAAGCTGGGTAACACTTCACCTGAATATCTAGTTGTCGATATAGTACATGTCTTTTGCATGTATGTCCTTACTGCAATGATCTGTACAGCTTTCATGGCATGTAAATAGTGCTAAAAGACCGTGTGAGAGGAAGCATGTTTAACCCTTTGAGGAGTACCATCACAAATATGTGATTAGAATTTTGCCCAAATTTTCAGTTCTCATTATGATGTCATAATGTCTTTGCGAGATGTTTAACACAGACGTCTATGAGAGCTGTAGAGTGTTCCAGTTAAATTCTAGAAGAACCTCTAGAAATTCCTTACTCCTCAAATATGAATGCCTGAAAACAGTAGTACAGTAAAGCCATACTGTTCTCATACATTTCAAAATCACTTCACATAGTACGTCAATTGTTTTGATTAGGTTTTTTCTTCTTGCCTGTGAAGAAACTAGCTGCAGAATCCTTTTGGGCAAATCCCACACAAAGCCATATTGATACCGTCACAATATTTAATATCCATCACATTGAAATCATAGGGTTCATTACTGCTGTACAAAGGTAACGTGCAGTGACTACATATTTTGTCAAAGTTGTGTGTAGACTGAAAATGGTCTGCATTGCACCTCCTTTATCTTGTGAGAAAGCCTTACCCTAGGTTTGAAAGATATTACTGCGTATGTCAAATTTGCAGTAACTACAATATCCAACCGAATACCAAGGCTTTGAAGGCATTTTTCTTAGTTTCAATCACTGACTTGTATACTATAACATATTAGATTTTTTTATTTATTTATTTGATTTGTTTCAGATGTTGTGAGAGTAATCGACAGCCTCTAGGTCAACAAAACGAAATAATATCAATAGGGAAAAACCCACTTAACACACCTGGGGTGCATTTCTCGAAACCATAGTTGCTAACTCGTTTGCAATACCATTTCCAATTACAAACCCCAACTCCGATGAAGTTGGGACGTTTGGTAAACAGTGAATAAAATCAAAATGCTATCATTTTCAAAACATTCAATCTATTCATTAGATGGAGAATAGTGAAAAGACAACATATTAAGTGTTAAAACCAAGAAAAAATATTGTTTTGGGGGACATATGTACTCATTTCTAATTTGATAAATCCAACACGTCTCAAAAGAGTTGGGACGGGGATCAGTGAAATTTAGTAAACATCCAAATAAGATAAAACAACAAAGAAGAACATTTCAAAATGAATTGTACTGACGGACAATATAGGTGTCCAGCTATAAGATCATCACAGAGAGGCTGAGTCACTCAGAATTAAAGATGCAAAGGGAATAATTACCATAGTTATTACATACATTTTTGAATTCCCTTTGATTTACCATGATTGAGTGTATATAAGACATATTTTTGTTAATAAAATCATTGTATAGGTTCATGACATCATGAAATATATATTGGCTGTAGTCTCACTCTAGCACTCCAGGAATTAGAGCTATTGAAAATTGACCATATTAAGAATGGTTAATGCATGAAAATGATACAGGGGTGTAACATTCTCCTAAGCACCTGAGCTCACTTAAAATAGACCCAGAAGACATGGGAAACTGTCCTTTGCTTACAGAAGTCAGCAGAAGTTGTAGAAGTCCATTCTTTTTGACAATAATAGAGCATTGCACATCCTGTGCTACAGTGAAAATGGACCATCCAACTTGTGTTAGTGCTAGCTTCAAAAGTCAGCCTCCATGATGGCATGCGGGTGCAGTAGTGCATTCGTTAAGATGTTCTCACTCATCTGTAGAGTTAAATACAGTGTTGAATGGTATAAATGGGTTTTAAACAGCATAAAAAGCCACTCATGCATTATATTTTGAAGGGAGATCTTCGATTACTGCCACATAGTAAGGTCAAATTGCATTCTCTACTATGTTTTAACAGTTTGGCTCCATCATAAGGACCAGCAGGTGATAAAATTGTGGGTTTTTGGTCAAGACCTGTCACACTGTAAGCACTACAGAAAGGAAAACATTGCAAAACATGACAAGGAATACACCCACCATTTAAGCTGGTGAAATCATGTCCAAGATAGGAATTAACACTGTTTTTTATATAAAATCATCTAATCGGTTAATGTATTTAACTGTTAAGTGTTGTCTTTTGTTTTGTTTTTAGTCTTCCTCGACATTTGCTGCCATTTATTGTCCCCGTCCCAACTCTTTTGAGACGTGTTGGATTTATCAAATTAGAAATGAGTACATATGTCCCCCAAAACAATATTTTTTCTCGGTTTTAACACTTAATAAGTTGTCTTTTCACTATTCTCCATCTAATGAATAGATTGAATGTTTTGAAAATGATAGCATTTTGATTTTATTCACTGTTTACCAAACGTCCCAACTTCATCGGAGTTGGGGTTTGTACTACCTACATTGCTAACTGGCTAGCAACTATGCTTTCGAAATACACGCCCCTGAAAAGAAGTGGGACGAAGCCGTTCATTAAATCCCACCCCTAAATATTCAAAATATAATACCAGAGATATTCCCAGGAAGTGGTACTCAGCTATTCTTAAAAGGGAAATGGCATTTCAAAGCTCTGTGGGAGTTGTAGCTCTTGTGCAACAATGCTGAATACACATGTTATTTGTAATGCTCTGTTGTACTGTGCAGTGTTGTTACTAACGTACCATGATTTAATAATGTGCTAAACACCATGTGGCTCTTCATTGACAGGGGACTTCAGGACCAGATCCAACGACGGTGTACGTGGACATGCGAGCACTACGACACGACAGGTGAGGGCACTAGGATCTCTGTCTCTCTCTCTCTCTCTCTGTCTCTCTCTCTCTCTCTCTCTCTCTCTCTCTCTCTCTCTCTCTCTCTCTCTCTCTCTCTGTCTCTCTCTCTCCCTCAATCTATCTTCCTGTCTTTCTATCTCCATGTCTCTCTATCTTCCTGTCTCTCTCCCTCTCTCTCTCTAAAATGGAGCTTTGTGCTCAGCAATATCAGATGACATGATTGCTTGTGTCCCCCATTCAGAGTTCGGCTTGTTGAGAGGGGGTCACCTCACAGCTTACCACTCATGGAGTCTGGGAAGGTGAGTCCTAATGCACAGACCACCCAACAAACAGCACTGAGTAGACCTGCTCTATACAGAATGGTTGTTGTTGTTGTTGTTGTTGTTGTTGTTGTTGTTGTTGTTGTCATTTAACTGTTGTTTTTATGTGATTTAGATTCTGCCTGGTGTACGGATCATCATTGCCAATCCTGAGACCAAGGGCCCTCTAGGAGACTCGCATCTCGGAGAGGTAAGAGGAGTACTAGATCAATCAACGTCTGAAATTTCATTGTGCCACTATCTCTCAAAGACAGACAGATTAGTTATTAGGCGTTATTATGAACAAGATATCATGGGATCTATGACAGCGTAAAATATTGAATTCATTTCCATAAATCCCCTCAGCTTAATACTATAATAAATGTGAATCAGTGAGAGTCCTGCAGTTGATTTGAGGATTCAAAGGTCCATGTGTGTTGCCGAGCAGGCCACACATGCTAAAGGTCTATAGTTAAAGGGACACTGTGCAGGAAATGGTCAAAAAAAGGTACTGCAACTATGCTACTCATTGAAACTAGAGTCCCTATTGCCAAATTTGATCTTTACATGAAAGTTTACTAAGTATTAAACACATATTTTCTAGTATGGTCCAAGTACAGTCATTTTTGCAGCTAAAAATGGCTATTTTTGGAAATTCAAAATGGCGGACCATGGAGATGATCCCCCTTTTCATGTATGAAAAGTGCAATTTTTCCAGTCATAATGAATACTTAGAATTTGATGGTGGTGGTAAGTATTCATGAAAAAGGTAACATTAGTGATTGGGCAGCATTAATTCTGGAAATAAACAACTAAAAACTGACACAGTGTCCCTTTAAGAAATAAATGACTCCAAAATGAGGTGACCTGTAACTGTGTGTCAGGTACTTGCATCATCTTTGTGTTCAGCTCCCCAGCCGGAGTAACATGAAGGCAGTTTGTGATGAAGCTGTATTGCCATGCATATTCCTGTCACGTTCCTGCCACCTCTCCAGACTAATTTTAGTGCTCTAATTTGGGACACCTTAGTGAAGATGGGGGAGATTATGTTCCTAAGGAGAACATCTTGATGATTAATCACAAAAGTTTTTTTTGAATCTGCTAACTCTTTCCTGCTTAATATTTCATCCACGTAAGGTCGTAACATAGGCTGTGCGCTAGCAAACCTGTGAAAACAACGGTCGGTGTTCAAACCAGCTCAAGCTGCTTAACCCCTTTTAGCCTGATTCTACATATACTGTTTGATCAAGGCGCCTGGAGGGACATATGTTGCATTCGGGCCCTTGAGATTAGAGGGTTTTTTTTATTAAAAATGTGGGTATGTTAGAGCTGAACACATTTGAATGCAAGATGGTCCTAGATTTTAAATGCAACTTATTTCATGTTTTAATGGGCTTCGGAGGCTGAGATATTTAGGTTTTAATAATAATGATAATAATACCATTTCCAAAATGTTTTGGTACTGTAGTGCATGTCAGTATCCTTGACAAATAATTGCGATACATGCAAATGAATTTCTTCCTGTCCATGCCAGATCTGGGTGCACAGTGCCCACAATGGTAGTGGCTACTTCACCGTTTACGGAGACGAGGCCCTTCAGTCGGACCACTTTACCTCGCGCCTCAGCTTTGGAGACACCTCGACGGTGTGGGCACGCACTGGATACTTGGGCTTTCTACGGCGGACCGAGCTTACAGACGCCAGTGGAGGTACCTCGAAACATTGCCTTAAATAAAAAGTTACACTTAAATACATATCACCTGGATTGTGAATTGCAGGGCCTGATGTTTAATGTTTGGTTTCGACACTGACTCCAGACCACTAAACATACAGTGTACTGGGTATACAGTATTTATCAGAGATGGGACCAAATACCGGTAACTAATTTGCGAGTCACAATTTGCAAGTCGCAAATGTGTAAGTCTTAAGCCCTTCCAATCAAGTCAATTCACAGTTAAGACCCATTTCACCAATTCGTACCCAAGCTAAGTCAAGTCCAACTCTCATTTTTCCCAAGTCCTTAACAAGTCACCATGTATTCTATGCACAAGACCACAACGTTTCTTTTAGTCATAAATTCATTACCTCTCCACACTGCTATACATTTCCCCCTTTTCCAATCACATTCTTAGCAAAAAAATGTATGCTTATTGGTACTGGAAAATCATTTGATTTTCTTTCTTTTTTTTTCATTTTATATTTTCACATACAAATGCAGAAAGTGGAATGTATGTAGACTTGACATGTCATTGTAAGTCATTGCAAGCTAAAACTGTAAGTAACTGTCAAGTCTTGAGTCAATAACGTACAAGTCAAGTCACAAGTCATTCCTAATATTGCCAAGTCTTAAGTCAAGTCATTTGTGACTCAAGTCTCACTCAAGTCCAAGTCACAAGTCCACATCTTTGGTATTTATTATCAACAATTAATAGGGTAATTTTCTGGTCCTGTTTCATACCATGTGCTTGGTTTGCAAGGCGGTCCTCAGCTATTTCGCCAGCTATTTTCCCATGTGACATTCAATTACAATATGTTGTTTGGTATATGATTGTCTGTTGTGTTCCTGTCCCCAGAGAGACATGATGCCCTGTATGTGGTGGGGGCTCTGGACGAGGCCATGGAGCTGCGGGGGATGAGGTACCACCCCATAGACATCGAAACCTCCGTCATACGCACTCACAAGAGCATCACAGAATGGTAGGTCAATCTAAACACTCAAGTCAACACTCATAATTTGATTGGCATGAGGATTTGAATCGTAGCCACTAGGGGTGCTCTATCACCTATTTACCAACAACAGTATTTTGCTAGGCGAATATGGTCCACTGAGACTCCAATGAGAGTATGAATTTTTCTAAATTAAGAAATATCCCTTTGTATTATTCATGTACGTATATGGAACCTAGTCATCAGGAGTTTCCCTTTTCTGTTTGGAAATCTTTGAAAAATAAAATGCCTGAAAAATAAAATGGCAATTTTAAAGTAATTAGTACACTGATCACCGTAGCACCTTAGGCACATTGACTAGCTATGGCCTTATGATTGGTCTTGAGTTGGTCTTGGAATTGGAAGGTTGCAGGTTCGAATCCTCAGTCATGGGTGAAATTGAGTGTTGAGCAAGGCACCTAACCTCACATTCCCCAAGGGACTGTAGACCAACACCCTGTACCTAAATAACTGTAAGTTGCTGTGTCTGTCATGTGTAATGCTGTGTTTCCCAGGATCCACTTGCAGGTAGTGGTAGTCATCTAACTGTTTTTTTGGTTTGTTTGTTTGTTTGTAAGCAACTAGGGAACAGTTTTTTGTCCAGTGGCAGCATAACTCGTTGTCTGTTTATCCTGCTGCTGGGTGCAGAGCTATTTCCCTGGATCACTTTGATCGGATCCATTCATTATTCATGCATATGGAACTTTGACATTAATCATATTGTCGACACGTGCTCGTCCATTATAACGTGATATTACCAGTGGCAAAACAATTGCACACAGGGTCCTGGGGTAAAACACTGATAGGGCCCCCCTTACAGCCTGCCATGGACATACTAGGGCCCCCACCATCAATACGGGAGGGCCCTGGGCCGGGGGCGCAAATGCCCTTCTTGCCCTGATAGTAACTCCTTGTCTGTCGTGTGCAGAGATTCTTTAAGTATAGAGATATGCCAACATAATAGGTTTCTATGGGCACCTAACATGACCAGGTTCCGGTCTGCCTAAAGGGGCGTGTCATAATGCTCCTAGCATTGAATAGAACAGTCCTTAGGTCTGCCTAGGTCTGCCTAAAGGGGGCAATAATAGAACCAGGAAACAATGGGCTAATGGAACCTCTCTCTCTCTACTCTCTCTGTCGTGTGGTTCCTGTTGTGCAGTGCTGTGTTCCCGTGGACCAACCTGCTGGTGGTGGTGGTGGAGCTGGAGGGCTCGGAGCAGGAGGCGCTGGACCTGGTGCCCCTGGTGACCAACGCGGTGCTGGAGGAGCACTATCTGATCGTGGGCGTGGTGGTGGTGGTGGACATCGGCGTCATCCCTATCAACTCGCGCGGGGAGAAGCAGCGCATGCACCTGCGCGACGGCTTCCTGGCCGACCAACTGGACCCCATCTATGTGGCCTATAACATGTAGCTTGTGTTACGGATCTGTGCGCGCGTGCGTGTGTGAGTGTGTGTGTGTGTGTGTGTGTGTGTGTGTATGGATGTGTGTGGGGAGGGAGTTAATAGAGTATTGGTGTGGATTTTGTTGTTTTGTTTTTTTTATTTACGCAAAGACTGCAAAACGAACTTTGGGGTTCTCTTCAGGAGAGAAAAGAGCGAAAAGCATGGTCAAAGAATGCCCTCTCAGAGAAAGAAACTTAGTGGGAACTGAAGACAACAGACAGTGTTGAATATTCAAAGCAGACCAAGCAAAGCTCTGAGAAGTGATGGGAGTGCATGGCTTTGGGAAAAAAGGATGAAGAAAAGACAAACGCTCCTGTTCCCTCTCCGCAACGGAAGAAGAATCTCTTCTTGTAACTCCTTCATTGTAAAACACGCTTTTTTGCTTGTTTTCAATATTGCATTTTATTTTTCCGAGAAAAAAAAAAGACTAACTGTGTGTGGCTGTTTTCATGTATTGTAACTGCTGGCGTTTGCTTGTTTTTAGTCAATGGCGAAGGGTATTTTTCGAGAAGAAAAAAAAAAAGATATATATTGATCTATTATTATTATATATATCACCATACCGTGGCAAACTGTGTCATTTTACGTTTGGTAGTTTTTATTTGGAGTAGTGTGTTGGAAGTACACACGTAAATGAAGCAAAACGTATCAATTTGGTTTTGTCATTTAAGCAAATAGGAGGTACGTTAACAAAAAATACTGCGTTTCATGTCGGAACCGTCCACCTGAATTTTTTTCTTTACATGTACTTGTCCAACCTCCCCAGCCAGTTGTTATGGGTGTGAAAGACCCCTAGCAGATTTTTTTTTTATTCCTTCATGTTTAATATCATTGTAAAAAAAAACTTAGGCTAACAAAAAAGTCCAGTTGATATTGTGTAATTATGTACAGAAAAATAGTTCTTATTTATTTTGTTCTTTTTAGAAGTGTGTGAGAGAAGACACTTGAAGATGTTTTCCTCATTAAATATTGCTAATATAAAAAAAACAAAGCATTGTATCATCTTGAGTGAGTAGTATCACATCAAGTCTATGTAAAAATATAAATATATATACAAATCTATATAAATATATATAAAAATAAGACCTAGGAAATCACCAATGAAATGTTTCAAATGCAGTACTTCCCACTTGCATGGTGTGTGCCATAGGCAAAAGCGAGTTTTGAGAGTTACACACACAGACATCAATATCAAATTTGGTCCCATTTACAATCAATACAGAGACCCTAGAAGCCAGATTTTCTTGAGAATTAAGGAAGTATGACAAATGCAGACCGAAAAAAATGTGTGTTGGGTAAAACTATGTGAGCTTCTTTAAGATGAAAATATATCATGATGCCCGTCTTGAGTGATAAAGGATATTCAAAAATGTGCCTGGAATTCTGTTTACACTATCTGCTTTACATAATTCAAATTTGTGTCACATTACCGATTGTATTTTATTTTTTGTTCTATCTAAGCTATCATTTATTCCTGTTTGCCATCCATCTCATTTAGTTCATATTCTTTTCCATTGAGACCTTATTTATTTTTTACATTTACCTTGTTAAATGATTATCAGTTTCTGTTAAGACTCTCAGATACATGCAAGTACTGTAATTATCGTAAGAGCCCCAGACCCTACAGCGTGAACATATCTGGGATACTGGCCCATCTCTTCCATACATCACTGTGCTAGTGAACGTTATATGCCATGTGCACTTTCCGCACATCACAATAGATAATGTATGTGGTCCATTTTCACCACCGACTGGAGGTATTTGAACGGATTTCAAAGGCTCTCCAAGTCTTGTCAATATGTTTTTTGACAGTAACTATCTGAAGACAGGGGTATAAAATATCTGTATGAACCTCCCTTTGCAAAAGGCTGTTCTCCCAAAGATGAATAGTAGGCAACTCAGTGAGATTCTAAGAGAAGTTTACCATAAATCATTAGTTTAACAAGTGTTTACCCATGTGTAGCTGTTTTTTCCGTGATCTGATAATTTACAAGAAGGTATTGTTGATTATTAGGATATCGCTGCGGTCAGTGACTAGGGGTGGGATAAATTATAAAAAAGACTCAAATTTCAAACCCCGTTTCCTATTTTCTTCCCCATTTTTGATGTTTTGTAATGGAAGCTGGGTATCACACCTTAAAGCAAGGTGAAAAACATGCAAATAACGTTTTGTTTCATTCTGGCGTAGACAACTGAGGAAAAGTCTTAACACATGTTGGATAGCATTAGTGTTGTCATTCCCATACAGAAAATGTACTGAAATGTTTTCCCGTTTTTGAAAAAAACAAAAAAAAAACAAAGGTGCAAATCATTTTCAACCTGTGACGTTATTTCCTTCTTTGGTTGGAAATCTAGACTTATGTGAGAGAGTCTGCATGGTGTCTGTAAATATTGTTGGTTACATTTAAACAAAAAAAAGCATATGAAAAAAAAGAACAAGATTTATTTTGTATGGTGCAGGTGTGTTTTAAATTCTGTTTTGTACACTTAAAAAAGTATTCAATGACACTTTTCTAGGAGCCTGCTTCGGCCAACCTTCACAAGATATGGTGCAATAAAGTGCTTTGATTGGTAAACATTGTGATTTTCGTTTAATGCAGATGCAGAAAGTCCAAGTCACTCTTTAAATCCTAGGAGGTAACACCCTGATGAAACTTGTACCAGTAATTTGCATTTATTCCACCAGTGAACACACATCTGTTTCTATTTCTTCAAACCACAACCACTTGATGGTATAATACCCCTTTATCCATTCTGTCAGAAACAGTAGTCCACTCTCCACCAACCCTGCCGTGTGAAGACTGGATTGGTCTCATAGAACCTCAGACATGTAACCTCTTTGGAACTGAGCAGCACTTTGCGTTCATAGTCCTGATCTATCACAACATACGTACATTACCAAAAGTATTCGCCGGCCTGCCTTGACTTACATATGAACGTAAATACCATCCCATTCCTACCCCATATAGTGTTCAATATGATGTCATCCACCTTTTGCAGGTATTAAAGCTTCCAATCTTCTTGGAGGGCTGACCACAAGATGGAGGAGTGTTTTTATAGGGATTTTTGACCATTCTTCCATACTGTAAGTGCATTTGTGAGGTCACACACTGATGTTTGTTGAGAAGGCCTGTCTCTCAACGGTGTCATATCGGGTTCAGGTCAGGACGCTGCAGGCCAGTCAAGTTCATCCACACTATCCTCAGCCATCCATGTCATTAGGGACCTTACTTTGTGCCCTGGTGCACAGTCATGTTTGAGGAGGAAGGGGCCTACTTTAACCTGTTCCCACAAGGTTGGGAGCATGGAATTGTTCAAAGATGTTTTGGTGTCCTGAAGCATTCAAAGGCCCCCTCACTGGAACTAAGGGGCTAAGCCCAACTCCAGGAAAACAACACGACACCATTAGTCCATTCTCCTGGCAACCTCCAAACCCAGACTCATTCATCAGATTGCCAGATGGAACTGGAATGATTCGTCACTCACAAGAACACCTCTCCACTGCTCTTGATTCCAGTGGCGTTGTGCTTTACATCAACTGCATATGACACTTTGCATTGTCCTTGGTGATTTATGGCTTGGATGCAGCTGCCCAGCTATGGAAACCCATTCATGAAACTCTGCATATTGTACTTGGACTAATCTGAAGGTCACATGCAGTTTGGAGCTCTTTAATAGGTGAACTCTTTGTATTAGACACCTCAGCATCCGCTCACCCCTCTCTATCAGTTCAGGTGGCCTAGCACTTCATAGCTGAATTGCTGTTGTCCTCAAACTCTTCCATTTTCTTATAATAAAGCTGACAGTTGACTGTGAAATATTTAGGAGCAAGGACATTTCATGACTGGATTTGTTGAGCAGATTACATCCCATGAGGGTCCCATGCCGTCACAGATCCACATCATCTGCTATGCTGTAACATTCTCTTTTTGCCTATTGCATTCATAACAAACATTTCCACAGATCCTGGGCCCTTGGATATTTGCGAACAACTAGGTTACGGAACTGAACAAGTGACCCTCTGGCTTCTCAACATTCACGGTTCCTTAGTATCAGTTCCCCAGATGTATCAGTTTAATTACAACCCTCACAACAGGTTCAGAGCCTTAAAATAGACTTTCAAACGCATTTACTCCTGTGGATGATATGTTTATTGTACCTTGTACATATACATAGAGTACTATTACATATGTAAATGCAAGATGGGGGTGGGGGAGTCTCACAGCGAAATGTCAGATGGGTAAGACTATACACAGACAGATGCCATATAAGGGGGTAGGCGGCACTGCCACACCACAGGCCGCTGGTGGGACTCGTGAATACTCTCAGTAGTCATTTCTCCTCCCCACATAAATAAAGGTTTTTTTTCTGTTTAAAAGTTAAAAAGTGGATTGGATCCCAAGGAATTAAAAAATATATAATTAAAAAAGATGAGGGGAAAACAAAAAAGGAGTAACACATAGAAAGTGTGAAACAAAAATGACGAAAAAGAGAAACTCTGAGGGGGACAAAAAAAAAGGATATACAATCCACTTTTCATGCAGTTGGGAATTCTGAAGCATTCCCGACCTTAAAAATCACAAATACTCATTTTTTTACAGATTTGAACTTTTATAAAATACATAGTTAATGCATTCGTGAAATGTACATATGCTACTAACGTGCAAACGGCATCAAATATTCACGTTTAGTGGCAAACATTTATTTACATGTAGTGCAACGATGAGGTGGGAGAACGGGTTTGAATTGGGCATTGGGTGGTGTAGGGTTGGTTTAGTGGGTGGCAGATAGAAACCGAAGGGGAGGAGGGGGAGGGGAGAGGGGGCTTTGGCTGCACAGTCCACCAGTACAGCTGACACACACCCAGGGTACACTCCACTAACTCCCGTCCTGCCCTGTGCCTGTGACCTCCTGATGACGCCGCAAGACGTCACTGACAATAGAACTTTAAATCAATATCTCGCAAAAGCACCACTAAAAAGGCCATGATCCTCATTTGCAATCGGGATGTTGAATGGGGAAAAGTTGTGACTTGGCTGACAGTGGGGAAACTTTGGCTGAATCTCAAATGGTACACTTGTGCACTTTAGTGATCATGTTTCAGTGCGTATGCCGTATTAGTTACGCACTGAAACATAGTGCCCGAAGTGCACAAGTGCGGCATTTGAGATTCAGCCTTTGTCTTCTCCACGGAGGCCGGGCATCGGCGAAGCGTGAGGCGACAAGCACAGGTATCAGCTGCACCCCCAGTGCCTCACAAAGACTAATAAAAATACAGCCATGGAGGAAGCTGTGCAGCAACACTAAAAAGTGTTGTCAACTCTTGGGGTCTCTCCTCCATTACACATTACACCACCATCCTCCTCGCTGTGTAAAACCTGGCCCCTGCACAATGATCCAATTCAATTCACAAGTTCAAATCCACTGACACACTGGTGACTGTTTTCTTTTTTATTTGTTAATTTACTTCTTGGTGTCAGTTACACTGGTTCACCCGCAGCCTGCTGCTACTTTGTCATGATTTCTTTCATCTGAAGTCAATGAGTGAGCTTTTAAAAACATGAACAAAACGGACAGAAAAAAAACAAAAACAAAATCACACTTGGTCTTTTCTGACCCGACAGGAAAAAAAAGAGAATGAGGGAAAAAAACCTTGAGGATTTCACAAGCAGGGGAAGAGTACAACAAGCCAACACTAAAATTAGAATGTATCATACAAATCTTAAAAATAAAATAAAATCACTGTACACTCAACCTCAGAAACAGTTCGGAACATTTTGAACATTTTCCAGTCATGAAGTCCACAAGATTATTTCAGTTAGATTGAAAAACAAAATCAGGATCATGTTTAAAAGGGGGGCGTGATGAAATGTGCATAATTAGACATGGAAGATTGTTTCAGCTTGTTTTTTAGGCAGGTGAACTGACCTGCCATCATCACCCTGTTCCCAAAACTGATAGATCACAAACAATTCAGGGGAAAAAAATAAAAATTTTAAAGACATAAATGTTAGAGGCAAACATTGCCCACACTACTAAAAATTTAACGTAAAACCACCCCACATACCTGGCATCATAGACCATCTTGGCGCTGAAATATTTTTTGATTACCACGTATGGTGAGCAAGGTCGGCGACCGTTATTACACTTTTGCAGGAGAAAAGAAGTAGTTGGAAATTGCGTTAAGAGATCGTAGCCAGGGTTAATATGATGTTGAATGGATTTTTGATTCTGCACCTTTTCACGATAAATGCTTAAAAACAATGTGACCGCAACGTTCTGTATCCCCATGCTCAATACGCCCATCCTTTGTCCGCAACTCTTCGCCGATCATCTAAAAAAAATGTCTTTATCCCCCTCCCCATCAACATGATTTCTTCCTACCCCCACCCCCCACCCTCCAACATGATTTCTTCTGGAAGCAAGAAACACGTGTTTTGGAATAGCCATCGCCTCCTTGTCCTGTGGATGCCAGAACTGAGGTGGGTGGGAGAGGCTGGGTAGAGAGGAATAAACCTGCCCAGTCAGTCTCATGTCTCTCAGTCAGTCTTGTAGCGTACAAAGCTAAGAGCTGAGGAGATGGTCGAGGTGAGGAGGGAGGGGCATGGAGATTGCTGTTATCCGAGGGGTTGATGGGAGAGAGTCGGAGGGAGGGAGGGAGGGAGCGAGGGGAGCGGAGGAAGGGAGAGAGGGTGTCAGGCGCGCCTCATCTCTTCCGGCGACAGGTGCGCTTGTGGTCTGCGTGCCAGTGCTCCTGTTGGCACTTGATGGAGCAGTAGGACGTGTTCCAGCAGCAGTGGTACATCGCCTCCTCCTCGCAGTTATAGCACTGGGGGTTACAGAGAACAAGGACACACATCATATGAGGTTTTGGTAACACTTAACTTTACGGATTGAATAAGGTGGTAATTTCATGTTAGTTTCATAGTTATTTCATAGTTATTTCAGGGTAATAACTGTTTGTTTTTACTAACAACAGCAAAATAACCATACAGTTTCCAGTGCATTGTGGTGACACCCTGATGACTCGCAGCACGGTGACACTTTGTTGACACACACACATTTATTTATTCATTAAATTATGTAATTAACACGAAATTACCACCTTATTAGCGATCCGTAAAGTAAAGTCTACCGAGTTTTTCCCCTGTTAGTACAGAGATTGTCCACACCAAACACACTGTTCATCATTACTCGCTGACTGATACAATACAATGTGTACTATATGAAGAGTTCTGTTGCAAAATGACATCTGAACTGTATTACAGGAAATGACTGTTCAGACGTCCTCTCATCCATGTGTGAAGTCTTTGCAATCTACAATGCAATGCAATCAGGGCTTGACATTAACTTTGTTGCTCACCGGCCACTGTGGCTAGTGGTTTTCCCGAGTCACTAGCCATTCAGCCTTTCTGCTAGCCAGAGCTTTGTTGTCAGTTTTTTCCTTTAGAATATTCTTGCATTTAAATACAAACAGTTGATGCAATAATACAAATATATAAAATATAAATAACCTGTCAAAGTGGCTAGTGAGAGTGAAACTGTTACTAGCCACAGCCAAAATTTACCAGCATTTGGCTAGTTGGCAGGTGCCAGTGTCAAGCCCTGAATGCAATGCAATACAATACAGTGCCCATTCCAAAAATGGATGCGATTTTGCAACAAAGCTCTTCATGTGTTTCAGCAATGTGAGGCCTGAGAAAACAAGAGTACAAGTGGTGCATCGTCATGGGTTCAGAATCTAAATAAAAACACTGTAACTTGCACAAGAATTATCATGTTGATATAGCTGAAGAGACAGTGTATTAAAGTGATACTGTCCCATTTTTGGAAATAAGCTCATATTAAACCTCCCCTTGAGTGAAATAGTTGAGTTTTACCTTTCTCCCGTACTACTTTCAACCATTCTCCGAGTATGGCAGTGCAAATTTTGCCTCCATGCTAGAAGTTAACATTGAGTCCTATGAGACCAGCTCGCGGCTAACTGGTCTCATAGGACTCAATGTTAACTGTTATCTTGGAGGTAAAATGTGCACTGCCAAAACTAGAAAACGGTTGGAAGTACAGGAGAACGGCAAAAGCCTATTATTTAACTCAAGGGGGGATGCAAAATAAGCTTATTTCCAAAAATGGGACAGTGTTCCTTTAAGTTAAAGATTAAACTCTATACACATTTTTGTTCATAAACAGATCTTCTCCCTAAAAATCAGGGTTGTACAAGGTAGAGGTAGAAGTACTCTTACAGATGTAATTAACAACAGTATAGTAGTATGACATTACAAAGATGAAACAATGTAATATCTTACCATTGGTGTTGTAATTACATCTGCAAGAGTACTTCTATACAACTCTGCTAAAAACAGCACCAACACTCACCATATGCTTCTAGTGGAAGAATTATTGTGTTGGCATAGCTTAAGACAGCAAATTAAATTTAAAGGGACACTGTGCAGTAAATGGTCAAATAAGGTACTGCAACTATGGTGCTCATTGAAACGGGGCTGCCTATTGCCAAATTTCATGTTTACATGAAAGTTTACTAAGGAATAAACAAATATTTTCTAGTATGGTCCAAGCACAGTCATTTTGGAAGCTAAAAATGGCTGTTTTTGGAAATTCAAAATGGCGGACCATGGAGAAGATCCCCCTTTTATGTATGAAAAGTGCAATTTTTCCAGTCATAATGAATACTTAAAAATTTGATGCTGGTGGTAAGTATTCATGAAAAAGGTAACATTGGTGAATGGGCAGCATGAATTCTGGAAATAAACAACTAAAAATCTCACACAGTGTCCCTTTAAGACTCTATTTTTGTGGAAAAAAATGAGATGTATTTTCCCTAAAGCAGCACCACGTTGTAGCCACTCACCCACTGCTTCTTTTTGGTCTGGGAGATGAGCTGCTTGTGCTGGTTGACCATCTTCTTCATCTCCTCCATCAGCTCCTCTTTGCACTTCTCCTTCACCTGCTTGCACTTGCGCTCCATCTCCGCCTGCCCGCTGGCCACCGCCTTCTGCACCGCCTGCCGCTTCTCATCCTCCAGCTCCGCCCTGATCTGCACACAGGATCACATTCACAGCCATCAGGGGTGCATTTCTCGAAAGCGTAGTTGTTAGCAGTTAGCAACTTGAATGGGAAATTGCATTGCAAACAGCAAATTAGCCAGCATAGTTAGCAACTATGGCTTCGAGAAATGCACCCCAGAGTAGTGACAACTTCGGGTACAGGAAGTCAGTTGGTGACATGATTCACGTAGATTCACAAAACTGTAGGCATTCTCTCTGTTCGCTATGACCACTACATGACAAGCAAATATGAAGTAAAAATGAATTACATTTACAGCATCTTCAGAGTTCTACGACCACTTCCTGGAACTATTTTGGAACTATGTCAATGTCGATCTGTGTGTCAAAGGCTCCATGGGCCACCATTGTTGTGTAAAAACTAGGGGTGGGCATAGATTAATTTTTTTAATCTAGATTAATCTCACTGTAATTATGAAATTAATCTAGATTAATCTAGATTAATCTATATCAAAATGGCTCATTCAGAATAGGCACGATAGCGAAATAATGCTGAAAAAAACCTTGGGGTTTCTTAAGACAGATGGCGCATTAGACCAGAGCTCATCTTTTTTTCCAAAATGCATCTCATCTTCAAAAAATGGTCATGTTGATACTTGGAGATGACAAAATCCCAGCAATATGTGTAAAGTGTGTCCAATATGTTAGGAAGCATTTACAGTTATAAGATACTAAAATTTCAAAATGAACAGCGCTATAACTTGTTGAGGCAAATACAGATAAATCTATCAAACATTTAGGCTATTTAAACAATATTGCCTCAACAATTCAGCATTTCTAATGGGCAGAGAGAGAGAGAGAGAGAGAGAGAGAGAGAGAGAGAGAGAGAGAGAGAGAGAGAGAGAGAGAGAGAGAGAGAGAGAGAGAGAGAATCTGCCACTGACTGTTAAAAGGAGCAGCGGCTCCTTTAAGAGAGGGAGGAGCTCTGCGCGTATTAGGCACAGCAGCCCTCAGCGGAGCCAGGCTACTGGATATGCCTATCTAGAACCTACAGCACTGGCACACAGCGATTTGACAGTTGTTCTCAGAGTTAGAATGCCAGATGAGTTACAACTCGACATGAATTCAGTTTGCAAAAAAAAAAGTCAAGCGCGACAACCGCGAGGTTTATTACCGTCGGACATGAGAATATCTCACTGAATCGCAAATGTGCGCGATTGCAACACAAACATTCAGCGAGAGTAGATATTGACAGTTTCAGTTTGACAATCTTCAAAATGCATAGGACTATCACACGGAATGTTTTGCAATTATAGCACAGGCAAGATTTCTGGAAGTTGTTTATGTATTCTATGCAATGCGTGAGGAAATGTAGGCTATGTCGGGCTGGTAGCTACTCACACACAATAATGTCTCTCTATGCTTCACCTCAAACAATAACGTCTCTTTAGTCTACCACTTATGAAAAAGCACTCAAACAACAACTACCACGGCAGAGGGATTAATGTTTTCAGCATGCAAACACTTCATATTTAGTAGGTCTGCTGAAACAACAGGTGGAGAGAGGAGAAGCGACTGGAGCGCAGTCTAAAAGCGTCTGTCAATTAAACGCTATGGTGACATGCATACCCAAACTCCAAACCTATATTTTGAGAATAGATTAACGTGCGATATTTTCTTTATCGCGCGACAAGAGTCTCACATTATCGCAGCACGTTAACGCCGATAACGGCCCACCACTAGTAAAAACGTAACACTTTAGTCAATGGGATTAGCCCAACTGTCTTACTTCCTTGGCTCTGATAGCATTCGATCAGACTTTGGAAAAGGTAGAGACAAATCAAGCCTGTACTTTTGGGGGATCCATGTGACGTCAGGTGAACGCCTCTTTAGGAGACCAGTGGAGGTTGAGAATAAATCGAGCAACCTGTCTTAGTTCTGGCAGACCACGTAGTCAACGCGCCCTTTTGCCTACTGGCTGACGCCGACCCAACCCATACAACTCTCCACTAATCAGCTGAGCTTTGGTTAATCAGCTGCAGCTCGCAATTGGATGCTGACATTTGGCGCGCTTTATTTAAACTACCGAATTTGTTTTCCCGTCATTGCTTTTTGCTGCTTGTTTTGCTCCCACCACCTCCCCTGCTCCACCAGACTAACCATTGTCAAACAATATCATGTTGTTGTTGTTGCTTGCTCTGTTCTAGGGGGTATTTCGCCTTTCCAGCTAAATGGAAGGCGCACCACCTGAGGATGCTGCTGTTCCCTGTATTGGCTTCCATGGAGCTCATGGAGAAGCCGGGGAACTTCCTCCGAACAGAGCCATGCCCCCAAACACAAATGTATGCATTCAGAAATAAAGCTTCTGAAATATATCTCGGTTTCCCGTCTCATTTGTGACTAGAGTGGATCTGACAGAAATGGGAGTTCCCTTGGTGCTGTAGATGGCGATAGTGCACATCTCATGCAAGCCACCACCAAAACACCAAAGAAAGAGAAGAAGGAGGAGGAGGAGCTTGCTGACTCGGTATATAATAATCTAGTGGCGCAAGGAATCTAAAAGAGTACTTAAATTAGTTCTTTTTAGGACTTGTTTCGAATTGAATATTAATATTTCCGGTGAAAAAATTGCATGAGAAAAAAAAAACGTAGGCAGCTCCATTGAAACCTATTCATTTTTCACTTGTCTGGGTGGCACTGCAGCTAGTTGGCAATCGCGGGCAACTTCTGCCACTGAAACTTCACATATAAAAAATTCTCTGACCAAACTCCTTTGCATTGGGTAGGCGTGGTTTGGTTTACCTTAGTGTACTAGACTATCTTTCATTCAATGGCAGTTGAAATGGTGTGTTATTTTCATGCATTTTGCATGTCATGCAAATCAACCCTGAGTGGCAAACCTTGTGCAGGCTAAATACTTTCCCCACAGGGTAAATACAACATTCTGTATCTATAGCTTTACTCTGACACAGTGAATTTGGTCGGTTGGGGTTGAATACCAATGTAAACCTATGGAGTGCCTAAGTCATGCACTTCTACTTCTGGTCCATGGGGCCGTTTCGAATGGGAGAGAATGAAGCGAGTCAAGCTAAATCCTAATTCCATTAAACATGAGCTCGGGACTTCACATATGATTTGGATAGGCATCGAAGACCACTAATTTTTGGCAGGCAATAAACTTTATCTTAGTTTTGTGCAAGATGAGGTAATGGACAACAACATGCACCTCAGGTATGTGACGTGAAGTGAGGCTAAAGGCGTGCAGCCAGCCCTACCGCCACACACCACAGCTTTCAGTGGCTGCATGTCAGGCACGCGACTTCTATTGTGTGATCCAAATAATTACACATTGCACGCATACAACTCTCAAATCGCTTGACAGGTGAAGTCCACAATCACACCGTTGGTTGTTAATAATTCTGAGGTACAGCACATGTGTGATCTAGGGGGGCAAGCGGGGTGAATGGGGAAGTAAGTTTGATTGGCTCATTACAGCCTGGTAAATGTTTTTGACTTCTCAGGCCCAATGAGCTGGCCGGAAGGGGTGGAGACTTAGGCTATATCTATGTTACATGGTTGGATATGACAACGAAGTTGTTGTAAAGTCAGACTCAAAGAATGGCTGGAGGTACAGCAGGAACCATTCAACTCAAGGGAAGGGGGGTGTAAAATTCCTTAATATTCCTTATTTCCAGAAATGGTGCAGCATGGCTTTAAAAAGGTGTGTCTTTTACCTTCTCCGTGGCCTCCTTGACCAGTCTCTCGGTCTCGCGCTTGTTCTCGGCCTTCATCACCTCCTTGACGTCGTTGAAGATCTTGGTGTACTTGTCGTGGCACATGTTCTGGCAGCTGCCAGCCTCGTTCACCGTCTGCGTGCCGCGGTGCTGCATGCGCGGGCCGGAGGAGGAGCCCGAAGAGGAAGATGACGACGAGGTGGATGACGGAGGCGAAGGGCCTGTCTTCCGCGTCTGCGTGGAGACTGACAGGCGCTCGGGCTGGTGGGGCACCGACGTGGGGATCTCTTGGCTAGAGCTCACCGCCTCCATCTCCGGCTCTGGCTCCTGAAGACAGGGGAGTCAGGAGATCAACTTCCTGGTACAGTATGCTCACAGATTAGGTTTACAATGTCATCCTATGTTACAGTATAGGCCAAAAGTTTGGACACACCTTCTCATTCAATGCATTCTCTTTATTATTTTTGTTGCCATTTACAGCACATTATAGATTTTTGCTGAGGGCATCAAAACTGTGCATGACCTTATGTGCTCAACAAAAAATATCGATGTTCGCAGTTGTCCAACAGCAATGTCAGCCGTCTATCCACTTGACGTCAACACGGCACCAACTGATGGGCCCAAATGTTTCACCAAGCTTATTTATTGTCTATTTCCAAGTAAAAACACCCGGTCAGTCAAATGAATCCTAATTGAACACGAGAGTCCTCCAATAAATTGTTACAATTGTAGAACTAAACCTTTACATATAAATGTTATACAATCAAGATTGTCTCACCTGTTCTAAACATAGCTAGCTATCTAGGTGGAACAGTCCTATAAAAACAATTAGAAGTGAAAAACACTGCTACAGATTCCCTCCAACACCGGTGACTTCTTCAAGTAACTGGCTATAGACCAAGTGACTCAATATCAGACCGAGAAAATGTTTGTCAAAAGCTTGTATTGACACCTCAGCCATGGCTGGACGTGTAGGGAGAGGTTAGGGTGGGATTCCAACCTGCAAGGCTCTGATCAGCACCTCCCTAACCATGAGGCTACCGCTGCACCAACTAACTAACTACTAAACCACCTTTTTTGAATAAACGCACGCACGCACACACACACATACACACATGCACACACACATACACACCTCCTCTTTGGGCTCAGGTGGTGGTGGATTCCGGCGGCTCTTCTTCCCCTTGGGCTCCTGGTTAATCTTCAACTGTGAAGGATCAAAAAAAGTCATTTGAGAACAAAACCCAAGACTGCAGTATTGACCTCATCACATGTACACACACACTTTAGCATGAGAGGATACGATGGGGTAATTGTCACATTTCAGTGGCAAGGATAATCGTGGTGCCTAGCTGACGAATCTTTCTAATCAGGTTTAAATAACCATGCACAGCTTATGAAATTCCTGACTGAGTTGTCAGAGGAGGCGTGACTAATGATTCATTTCAGTTAATAAAAAAGAAATCATACCGTTCCGCATATAAATCAGGACTATGTAATTATTCAGACATTTGAGAGATATGCCATCTGCAAAAGGGTAACAAAAAAATCATTTTTAGCACAGGGCCAAAGTCTAAAATACAGATCCCCATAATTACAGTTTTAATTCTCTAAACGGCAGCATGAGAAACAAAGGGTGCTGCAACGCATTAGTAATTCCAGCTGATCTCCACTAGGTGGTGCTCAACAGACAAGGGAGCAGTTAGCTGGCTGCAACATCAACAAATTATGGATACATCATCAGATAATTGTATCAATTTAAGCACATCTTTGGGCATTTCTGCCTTGAATTGGATGGGAAAGTGAAGAATAGGACAGGAAATGAGTGGGTGAGATAGAGATGGGATATGACTTTGGCATATGACCCAAGCTGGACTCGAACCTGGGTCCCCTATGGGCAAAAAACTGACCTGTTCATTGCTGGTGGAGGGGATGCTGGATTCATATAACATGATTATATAATGTAATGTCATATAGTAATATCATATAATTAAATAAGATAATGCAATGTAATGTCATATAGTAACACTATAAACAAATGAGCAAAGTGACCTTTTTATTGCTGGTGGAGATGTTGGATTCATACATGTGAGATATATATATATATAGGCGCCATGCTCAATGGGGCACTTCGGCCACGAATGAAGGTGTAGGGAGAGGTCAGCTGGGATTTGAACCTACAACCCCTAGATCGAGAGACCAACTCCCTAACCAGTGGGCCACAGCTGCTGACATACATACAAGATATGATATATTGAGATAATGTAATGCGTCATATAGCAACACTATACAATATAATAAGTGTTAGTGTAGTGAACAGACCTGTTCATTGCTTGTGGAGGAGATGCTGGATTCGGCCTCGTCCAGTAGCCGGTCCTCCGGCCGCTCGTCGCTGCCCAGGCCCTTCCCCTTCCAGGTGCGGCCCTCGGTCACGTAGCGCTGGTGCAGCTCCAGCTCCTCGCACGCCTTCTTCCAGCCTGAGCTCCGCTTGATCTGCAGCTGCTGCGCGCTCACAGTGATGGGCTGGATGTTGTCTGATGGGATCCAGGCCCTGAAGAGAAAAGGAGAAGGCATGCATTGCATTACATTACACTTACACGCTGAGGGTTTTTTTAATCCAAAGCAACTTACAGTTGTTAATTTTCAGGTCCTTGGTTACAGTCCCTGGAGCAATGTGGGGTTAGGCGCCATGCTCAAGGGGCACTTCGGCCATGAATGGAGGTGTAGGGAGAGGTAAGCTGGGATTTGAACCTACAACCCCTAGATCGAGAGACCAACTCCCTAACCAGTGGACCACAGCTGCTGACATACAAGAAATGCCTCAGTATGCTATTAGTTGAAGCTATAATTAGGTCACTCTTTCCTCCGATTTTAGAGTCAGCTAGCTTCAACCAGCCCAACATTGTGTAATGCATTTCTCTCTGACGAGTTTCAAATCATATTTAAGATGAAACTACAACAATGTAGTCCTTGAATTGAACAGAGAAATTCGTTCTGCTTCAACAAAAACCAGGCTAACCACTTCACATGTTTCTCCATGACCATCCCACCGGCACTTCAGATGTGTCCGAGCTCCCTGCCCTTCCCCAGAGATATTCTATAGAGATATGCCAACATAATAGGTTTCTATGGGCACCTAAGGCGACCAGGTTCCGGTCTGCCTAAAGGGGCGTATCATAATGCTCCTACAATGAATAGAACAGTCCTTAGGTCTGCCTAGGTCTGCCTAAGGGGGGGCATAATAGAACCAGGAAACAATGGGCCAATGGAACCTCTCTCTCTCTCTACTCTCTCTGCCTTCCCCATTCCTTGACCACTCACCTCTGATGCTGATAGCCAAAGAATCTGACGTCCACTTGGGCCCCATCTCTCTGCATGATCTTGGCAGGCCAGTAGCCAAAGCCTTTCATGCGCGCCCACACCAGCTCGTGAACAGGATTCTGTAGAACACATGGGACCTCATTTACTCAAAGGGCTGCCCAAACAACACGAAGAGGAGGAGGAGAAGAAGAAGATGATGATAAAGAAGAAGAAGAGGAGGACCAAACACCAGGAGGAGGAGGAAGAAGAGGAGGAGGGGGAAGAGGAAGAGGAAGAGGAGGAATGGTGCACTGTAGCCAGGCTGTGTTTGTCCACAGGCTGTTATAGCGGATACTTACACATGGGTAGCAGAACCAGTTGTCTGGCCGTGCGTTGGAGAGGTAGAAACAGTTTTTGCACAGAAGCAGCTCATTTAGCTGGAAAATAAACACAGAGAAGAGAGCTGAACACAATATAAAAAACACATTTTTAGAGTGAAACTAATGGCAAATGTTCACCACAACAATATGCACACCCTTTCATGACAATAAACCTCATTTCATGAGGTTTAAATGAATCTTGGAAAATTGAATAAATTGCGCTGTGAATAAATTAAAACATCAACAGCACTTCAAAATCCACCACTTTAAAGATCACACCGAGTCCCAGTTGTTCATTAAAACATACCTCGTGACATGTGTCATTGTAGAGCATTCTGGCGATCTCAGTTTGATCACTGTGCCCTGTTAAACGAGGAGTTCACCAGTTCAGAATAAACCCTCACACACAAGCTTTTCCCAGCAACAAAAGAACACAAACAGAATGATTTAAACAGAAGGCATCACTGGGTTGAGATTGGTGCTGAATTATTTTACAGCTCTATCAATTGAGTGGTTGAACAAGACAAACTTCCAAAGCACTTCCAAATGGAAAAGAGGAATTAAAAAAAAAAAACACTGAAAGACAGATTTCATTTGCCACATAAAGATGTCTTCAGTTCTCACCTCCAAACACAATGGCTGTGTTGTGGACGATGAGCTGGGCGTCTGCTTTAAACTCCTCAAAGTTCTTGTACTTGCCCTCGTTGATGTTCTGCAGGAAAGAAAAAATGCTGTTACCCAGCTGATGCAGAGGAATATTGCCTCTCCCTCTCATACCATTTTCAGACCGACCATAACGGTGCCGGTGCCCGCTCCTGCACCAGTTATACGTTTGGAACTTAAGTGCTTACCTGTGAACCTCCTGCGTGCATACCAGGCTCTGAACTTTTCCATATGTGACTATCATCTGCCACTCCGATGTACCTGCTTATGACCACGTTGTCATTACGGTACTTACACATTTTATTTTTTTTGCATTGCGAACCAACTTTCCGGTTCCCAAACACGCAGTATTGTGGCATGAGCACACCAACCGGTTCAAAATGAGGTGCGGGAGCGAGCAGCAGTGCGGTTCTCTGTCGGCCAGAACACGCCGCAAACAACAATTTCCATCGTTTCACAAACAACCATTTTCAACATTCACTCGAATTTCTCTCTCTCCTTCATTACACACACACCAGCACACGCACGCACCGTCTTCCGGCCATCTCACCTCCTGAACATTTTCCACCTCCATCTGCGTGTGGATGAGTCTTCTGTACATGACCTGCTTTGTGTCTTTGCCTTTTTTGTTCAGATCAACAGCCTTCAGGGGGGAGGACCATGTCAAAGAAATAACAAAACACAGCATGACAAATCTGTTTGTTTCTAATGCTTTTATGCACTTTGTTGACCATCACAACCTATTTAGCGGCTGATTTCTTCCACATTGATTCAGGATTCTGGGCTCATTCATACAGCCTTGAGGGGAAGCGGAGATGGAAACAGTCTACACGCAACCCAAGAATGTCGGTGGGAGCGATGTGTGTGTGTGTGTTTGTGCGTGTGCAAAATTCAGCTACCAGCCATATCTTGCAGTCGCCCAGTTTCTTTCACCGTGCATAGCCCTTTTACCCATTGATATTGATTTCATAATACAATGAGTTTTCTCTGTATTTTTTGTTATTTCAACAATGTTGCACAAAACACTACCAGATCGGTTTTGATAAGGCCAACTGAATATAACTGTACTGTAAAACATATAGGCTTTTAACTTTACATTTTTTCTCTCCTTTGGCAAGAACACATTATTTTTCCCTCTTACACAGAATACGATATGATGAGCCAATGATGAAAACTGAAAACTAAATACGAGTTGAGGTCCAAATTGTCATAGTTATATGCAGAAGTGAGCACTCACCCTCTCCTTCATTCGCCCAACAATAAACTGCAGGTAGGTCGTGATCTCGTGCTTGGACAGACCCTTCTTCTTGCTACCCTGCTGAGAACAGTAGAGTCAGGTAGTTTAATTAAACAATTGTTGACCCATGATACACACACACAAAAAAAATTATCAAATTCCCTGGTATTCCCTGTCTGGAAAAGCCTTCGCCCATTTTAGCCAAAGGCACCTGCAAAAAACACCTGCTGAATGCCTAAGCTCTTTTAGAGAAAAGGTGCCCTCTGCCTATTAAAACCTAAATATCTCAGCCTCTGAAGCACACATCTGAATGCAGTGTATATGTCGCTACAGGTGCCAAAGGTCTAACAACGTATGCGCAGCATCAGGCTGAAATGGGTTAACTAAAAACTAGAGATGCACCGGATCCTGATTTTTAGGATCCTGCCGGATACCGGATCCACTGCTTAAGATCCTGCCGAATCAGGAACCGGATCCTACAAAAGGGTTGAAACATATAGCCTACTCACGCACGTGGGCCCTTTTTATCACGTTGTCTCAAACTCTTGACTGAAAAGCCTCGGCTACCGGATCCAGATCCTGTGAAAAACCCTATTATCCTGCCGGATCCGGATCTTGGATCCTGTGCATCTCTACTAAAAACTAAAAACATCCCTAATATTGCCACGAATTCTCCAGTGCCTTACCCTGCAGATGACGCACTGCCAGTGTGCACTGCTGTCCCGGGGCCGGTGTTCTTCGGAGAGGCAGCGGACGTGGTAGACGCGGAAGCAGCCATCGCACTCCATCACCTCGCCTGGAAGGTGGCACTCGAAGCAGTACCAGTCGTGGCTCTCCGCCTCCCACTCCTGCAAACACAGACCCTCAGGTAATCCACCACCCTGACCCTCCCTCCCTGAAGCTGGACCCTTCAACTGTATCGTAGCTCCTGCCACAGCCAAGGCAATGAGGTCATGCACATAACACACCATCACATACTTCAAACTACGTCTACCGTACGTTCACGCTCGCTCACTCACTCACTCTCCCGAACACTGTCCACCTATGTCTACTCACAAAGACGGACATACACACGAGAATGTGGACACACAAACATAAGCACACACACGCAGGCACACCTGGACAAAAACTACCACATATCGTCACTCAAACATATCCATCCTTCTGTATGGGAAGAGAAACCCGCAAACACTCACACAACTCACCCAATTGTAGGCCGAATATCCTCTACACTGCGCTACTAACAGATATACAGGGACAGAGAGCATACAGGTCTTCTGACAGTTCTATGAGCCCTCACACTGATGAGGACCGAAGATGCACCAGCATTAAATAACTGTGGTGCAACTCAGTAACAAATAAAACCACAGTTGAACATGAAAGGAATATAAACATTACAAAATGTGTGGCATGGTAAATGAGAGACAGGGTGGATGTCCACCCTGGCATAATTCTTGACCTCTGACCTTTCAAAAAGGAGAGAAAATAAAGTCAGGTAGAGTGATAAAAATGTCATGCCACAAATCTCGATACACATCAGCCTCCCCACCTCTTCCTCCTCCCCTTTCCCATTCACGTTTCCGACTACCAGCATGCAGAATGCACAAGACACACTTGAACACAGCATATCCCAGACTTCAATCATTAGTAAAAAAAACCCACAAGTCATCACCACTACAATGGGCTCATCACAAGAAAAAAAAGAGAGAGAGTGTCACTAACTACTGCAAGCTCCGGACGCACTACGTCGTCATTCTCATTTTTCTTTGCCTGGTGGTAACACATACAAGGTGAAATTACTGCACATTTCAACATACTGTACTTTTACGGTAAAAGAAAGAAAAATGGTAAGTTTGTGTGTGAGAGGGAAAAAAACTGCATAAGCAGCAAATGTTGAGGTCTACAATAGTTCAACACTTTAAGTGTAATTATAAAACAACAATATCGGTACTCAATATCTATTTTTATTTTATGTGAAGAGAAAGGGAAGAGGGCACACACATTGTCCCATTAAACACAGCAATGAAATTCAATGGAACTTTACTTCATCCTTTGAAACTTTGATATTTTTTGCATAAATTCAGCCAATACGAATTCTAATTTATAACTTGTTTTGGCCCTGCACTAAGTTACAGTGCACCGAGTTCATTCTTAAGATTTGTTTTGTTTTAAAAAGCTCCATTGAGGCTTCAAAGCAGTGCTGTGAAAAGTCCACACATACTAACAGCTACTGGGACGACCTTGTTAGTGAAGAGAGAGAGAGAGAGAGAGAGAGAGAGAGAGAGAGAGAGAGAGAGAGAGAGAGAGAGAAAGAAAGAAAGAAAGAAAGAAAGAAAGAAAGAAAGAAAGAAAGAAAGAAAGAGAGAGAGAGAGAAAGAGAGAGAGAAAGAGTGAGAGAACGAGTGAGAGAAAGAGTGAAAGAGAGCGAGAGAGAGAGAAACTCAAAAACAAAACTGATAACGAAAAACGACAAAAATGAAAATCCAAACATACCTTGCTTCCCTCAGCCTGCTCCTGCTCCTGTGATAGCAAGTGATCCAAAAGACAATGTTTTAACAATGTTTTCAAGCCCTATTCTCGCAAACGCACCTGCCATGACACACCTGACGCTCGCTGACTGACCACAGGGTCATGGATGAAGCGACACTGACGTGCTGCGAGTTTGTGAACCTACTGTGCCACAACTCGCTCTCCTGCTCTTTGAATCTACCAACGCACAACACACTGGCAATAATCATTGGCATCATCTTGTTTTTCAATCATCTCAACTAAGCCCCAAAGCACAAATCACATGGAGTTACCTAGAAAGGCAGACAAGGGCTTTATACCAGGAAAACCAGAACAACATCTACCATGGCACAAACTACACCCGTTGATACTGAATACATACTTCAAGGTTTCTAACCTTCCAACAAAATTGGCAAATCTGTTTTGTCTGGAGAGTAAATGGCTTTTGTGTGAGGGAGGAATAAGCGTTGGTAAAGATTTACAAAGGGTAAAGGCTTTACATGTTAAGTTGCAAATGTTATCCCTGATTGCTAATAATTGCAAATGTGTAGAGAAAAAAAGGCAAGTGAGAAGATGGATAAACAAATGTTGTATTTCCCGTGTTTGTAGTATACAGTGGTGCAGCTTTTGAAATGCGGCTGAATACTCCATCCGAAAGAAAGGGATAACATTCAACACAAAAACGTCAAGAATAGAGAATACTGTCGCATCATTCCTCCTCCCTGAATCCTTCTGATCTAAACCAAATGTGTTGTGAAGTGAAAACCATGACCAGAATTTCAAAGCGTGTTTCCAATACAAAACAAGAGGTGGAGCTGAGACACATCTGTGTACCCCAGAACAAATCCACATCTCCACGTGTTTCAGCTGCAGCCAAACACACACTAGCTGACCTTCAAGTGATGGCGACAGGATCAGAAGTTTGTAAGGTTGATGCGGACATACACTGTGCGATCCTTCTCCAAATTTTCTCCAGTATGACCAAAATTCAGCATAATTGCATTGGGCATCGTGTTGTATATATGGGGGTAACTGATAGCATTTCAGCTAATAGCAGTGCCAATCAGAATTATTTTTTTTACCATGTTTAAAATCTTGCCCGCCCTTTATTAGGGTTTTGCGCTCTTCAAACACTGCTATGAGCAGTTCCTCCCAACGTCTCCCAAAAACCTTTACATTTAGTCATACAACTTCAGCTACTACCAACTACGATGATCGTACAGTGTCTGCCAGCACAGCAGGTTTGATTATGGGGCTCAGGAAGTAATAATGGCTCACCATTTCGTCCCCTGGGAGCCAGTATCCCTCCTGCTCGACGCCGGCCTTGGAGCCCTTGCAGCCCACCGTGAGGGTCTCCACCACCAGGCCGTCCTTCACGGCCAGCACCAGCTGTCGAGCGGTCTCCTTAGGATGCATCCCGTACACCCGGCTCAGATACCTGGGGCACAATTCACATCCCATACATCAGGACTCCATTTACAACAGAGCTGTCGCAACCAGCCTAACGGCTACAGAAGTGGTCTTGTGGTCAGAGGGTTGCAGCAGGTTCGAATCCCACCGTTACCTCTCCTTACACCTTAATGCAGTGGTTCTTAACCTTTTTCTCTTCATGCACCCCCTTCCCTGTGCCCAAGACAAGCCGCGCAACCCCAGTCCAAACTTTTACACGTGCATACGCACTAAAAAGTGATTTTAGTGATTAATAACAATGTTTCTTGCTTGAAAAATTTATCAATCCCTTAATTTTTTTTAAATGGGGACCAAAATGCTTTTCAATTTGGTTTTGATTTGACATAATTATAATGTTTCTAAGCAGAATGTGGGTCGCAACCTGAACACAAACAAAATTCTGTGCACCCCCTGGAATCTCTGGCGCACCCCCAGGGTGTGCCCGCACGGCCGCACCCCAGGTTAAGAACCACTGCCTTAATCCGTGGCGGAAGTGCCCTTCAGCCAGGCACCTAACCTCACATTGCTCCAGGGACTGTAACCAATATCCTGTAAAGAACTTTGGACTCTTTGAATAAAAGTAATGTCATCTAGTGTGATGTACTGTACAACAAAGTACATGTAATGTGTGTAGTCAGTCACGGGCTACATAGGGCCAGGGTGGTCTGGGACTGACTCGTGAGCTCCCATCCCGACACATAAGCTCATGCTATTATGATGAAACAAAATAAGCGATTCACCATCAAATTTCTCGCACATCCATTTTAGCCGGGTGCAGGGTCAAAAGCGCTAAGTTCAAGACCAGGTTAAGATGAATCACACACCGATGAGCTCCCTTTGACTCCCTTTTTTTGCTCATCGGTATGCAGTTCATCTTTGCCTTGTCGTCAACAAGAGGCAAAAGTGTTTTTTTTGCTGCAGTAATAAAAACAAAAGATAGGCTCCCCAGACCAGAACCTCTCAACCCAGGAAATCCTTATTTAACGCAGTGTATAGTCAAGATAATACTGTGTGTCCTCCCACTGTAGGTCGAACGCAGTTTCACCATTAACAGTAGGATTTAATGCACAGCACCAAAACAAACATTTGTACGATATAAATATTTCTCACCCATAACCATGAACCTCCTCTCAATCAACAGCACTTTAACAAATTCCCTTCAGGAATTATCTGTTCAAACACTGAAAATGATTTCAAGGGCTGCTATTTTTCTTGAATCAATAAACCCATGCATGTTTTAATTGAAGAGTGGGACTATATTCATGTTCATTGGGTAAACCCACTTGTAATCATAAAATTGTGACTTACTTTGAGATCCTGTCCATATTAGCAATTTGCTTCTGGTTGCGAATGACTTCGATGGCCGACCACACAAACTGGACAACTTTGGGGTCGGCCTGTCTTTTTTTCACCACCCGCGCCATTGCCTTTCAGCTCCCTCTGGACAGAAATGTAGTAAAGAAGAACAAAAACACATCTTACACTGGCAATGTACAATACCATTCAAGTGTCAAGAGATGACGAGGTTAATTCAAGTGTCAAGAGCCGACAATGTCAATTCAAGTCTGAGGAGTACAATTCAACTTAAGGACATATGGACATGGGCATATTTAAAATAACTGAGCACCCTGTAAGTGAGGAAATTGAGTGGTAATAAACGGACAACCAACCAATCAATCAATATACAATCCTCTCCCCTGCTAGCACATGGAATACTGGACAAGGCTGAGGGCCAACTCATCTGTCTAAATTGCTGTAGTTTATTTAAGAAGCTAGACGTGCTCTATAGTATTCATAAATGGTACTCCTCCGGAAGTTAACAGCTCTTCCCAGGTATGCAGAATTTTGTAAAAATGAGCAGTGTTTTTGAATTTGACACAGAACTACGAAATGAGACGCTTGAGCAACCACCCCACACAGCCGGTCTCGCCGGAAGAGACTACTCGTTCTGAAAAAAAGGAAGAAAGAAAGAAAGGGAAAAATAACCACCAACGCTTTCTAATATCACGCAGACTTAGCGGAATAACAAGACACCATGTAATCAAAATAGGGTTAAAAAACTCTCCTGAACAGACAGAGAGAGACGATAATAACTCACTGTTTCTCCCATAACATACGATAGTAGGGCAATGCTGGCTCCACGCAGCCGAAAAGAGAATGGGCTATCCATAGTTCTACCACTGGAATGTAACGCCACTTCTGTTATAAAGTAGCACAGATGTTGGTTCGAATGTGCGCAACATTGTAACCGCGACGTTAACACAATGTTGCGAGACGACTCTGACAAACATAGCATTTTCCAGCAGCTTTGTTTCGGACATATAATCTTATTTCGCCCGTAGCGTATGGAATGGGAATAAGAGGCATTATGGTGCATTAACTGTGTACTATGCATAGGGCCAAGTGCAAGTAGCATGCAATTGTTCTCCAAATAGGTCGTATTTATTCATGTCAATAAACAGGTAAGGAACTGAACAATGCCCTCCCCGGGAAGGTCTCCGGCTGGTCAACATAATTCATTATGCAATTTCAGTGATCTTGAAAACACAAAAGGGATACTATCTCGAGTCTCACTGGCTACCCTACCCTGTGCTAGCCACTGCCGCCATCAACGCAAAGACATGTAGACATAAATCTACAATCAGCAGGATATTTTCTGAGGCACGCGAATATTTATATAAGCGCGCTACTATTGAGGACATTGTTTATTATGAGTTCATCACTGTAACACAACCTGTATAAAACATTCTCGATTGGAGGGAAATCCTTCCTTGGCTCACATTCTTGCTAGCAGAAGGGACGCCATGTTGCTATACTCCTCTCTCAGTTGAAAACAGGACCAGTGACTTGGTTGTAGCGATTTTTTTTCTTTCACCAAACGATTTTTGATATTAAAGTTCAACTTACCGAAATGTTAACGATTAATAATGCCTCGTTTTATATTCTCGCTCAGGTCGTCAAAATAATGCTCGTTACATTTGTATTTCCGGGAGTTAGATGTCAGAATAATGGTTGAGGCACGGCCACAGTTCAGCGCTTCAAGGGGGTAAACATAAGCCAGGTTCGGTTTTGTAGATGGGGAACTCTAGTGGTCGAACGTAGAGATACCATTCCAGCCATGCGAGTGTTGAACAATTCTGATATTTGGTAGGGCCTAATTCAACAGCAATCTTGTCGCCTATTAGAAAAGGTAGACCTTCTCCCTTTTAGTTGGCAAGACAGAATGTTATGTTATTAGTCAATGTGTCAGAGCAAGTATGTAAATTCATGTATGTTTTACTGCACTGTGTGTGTGTGTGTATGTGTGTGTGTGCGAATAGGCCTAGGTCACTTTTGTCAATGTCTTATATATGTTTAGTTAAACTGCACATTGGAGACTGGTCAAACGAAATTTCAAACTTCTATGCTAGTCCTGTTACATAGATTTTTGACAATCAAGTACACTTGACTTGACTTGAAAAGATAATGGGCTGAACATGGTACTCTGTTAAGTGATAGTGTTCAGGTTGACGTCAGACGGCGGCACTAAGCTGTCATTCTTCTCAGGGGTATCTTTGGTCAGATCAGACCAGACATAGACAACAGATGACAATAGTACAACAGATGCTCAAACATGTGATGACGCTGTGTGACTTGGATGAGAGGGCTCTGATGTCTGAGGCTTCACTTCGGTCTCCAGAATCTGACTACTTCCATGCCAGATAGTGATGGGAGGTGATGACATTTTCATTGTTTTTTGTAAAGATTTATTTTGGTCTTTTTCGACAGGACAGTGTGAGAGATGGACAGGAAGGAAATTTGGAGAGAGACGGGCAGGGGTCGGCAAAGGACTTGGTCCGGGAATCAGCCGCATGGGTGGCAGGTGAGTGCCCTACCGGTTGGCCACGGCAGGGCCAGGTGATGACATTTTCATAAGTGGTTCCATAGAAATATACTGTATTATCAGATGTGTTTTTTATTTATGAAAGTGTGACTGATTTCCCATTGTAGAGTGTTGTACTGTACTAGAAATTCCAGAGTCACCTCAATTCTGATGTTCATATCGTGACGAAAGCAATGTTAAAATAACTGGGTCAATCACCCNCCCCCCCCCCCCCCCCATCTCTCTCTCTGTCTCTCTCTCTCTCTCTCTCTCACTCACTCACTCACTCACTCACTCACACACACACACACACACACACACACACACACACACACACACACACACACACACACACACACACACACACACACACACACACACACACATGCATCCATCATCATCAAAATAATCATTTTTTCTACTGCAGTTGCTGCAGCAGTAGCAGTATTAGTAGTAATAGTAGTGGTAACAATAGTTGTTCTAGAGGTGGCCTAGTAGCAGCAGCAGCACATAAAGCCACAATCAGGGACAGAAAACTGAATGGGCCTACTGGGCCCAGGCCATGGGTCCAAGAGTCAAGGGGGGCCCTCACTTCTGGCCTCTATATTTGCATTATCATATTGCATTAAAATCACTCTTTTAACAATGGTGTTTTCAAATTATCTTGGGGGACATCCCCCAAATCCCCAACAACATAGATAAACTCTCACACTTGGATCGTTTTGTAAACTAGCAGCACCTAATATTGAGGGGGGGCCGTCCTTGTTGTCTGGCCCAGGGGCCCATGGAGTCATAATCCGTCCCTGATGAGAGCGAAGGGGGTCTCAACGTTTCTCTGATAAATAATTGCTTTAGGAATTGGGCATTAATGGAAAACAGAGATACATTCTGTTAAATCCCATGTCCCCCTCAAGTAAATGAAGCTCCCAACACAAACAGCAGTACTGACATCCCAGCTGTCTGCTCACTCATGCTACATTATCGTCAACTTTACCGCCAATATGGTCAGCTATCAAACGCAGAATCACATACTAGAATCTGTCTCCATAACGACATCATAACACTGAAAAGCACATGGTGCTAGTCTGGAGATCCCATCATTTCATGAGAGCATAAATGGATAAACACTGCACTCACACATATGCCTTATAAGGCCCATGGTAGGTGGCTCTGTTGCTCAGACATGGAGCCGGACTTCACAGCCCCGGCGTCCATTTAGATTCCAGCAGCCACTCCGGGGCATGTTGGCTCCATAACTAAACATACTGCCAGGGGCGGAACTATTGGGGGGGCAAGTGGGGCATTTGCCCCTGGGCATAGGGCCCTCTTGTATTGGTAGTAGGAGCCATATTGTGACCATGGCAGGCCCTATGGGGGGCCCTATCATTGTTTTGTCCTTGGCCCCCGTGTGCAGTTGTTCCGCACTGCATACTGCTCTACACACCGTGGCCCCATGGCATTTTCTGTCATAACAATTATCATTTAATGAAGATTTCAAAAGGCAGTGTTTTTATTTAGCAACAAAAAAAGGTTTACAATATGAGTAAAGGCTTCAAATTAATACCACTGGACGTGCCTTTACAATGACACAGATTTATTCAGATTTGGGTGTTAACACTGATACTAACCCTTGAATTTTCAGATTTGGTCTAATGCCCCAAATTTAAAAGACCTATACTGTCTAGACTAATTGTATACTAATTGTACAGAATTATAGATTTTATGAAAATGCAAAAAAAAACTTCAAGCATGGAACACCCTGTGTGCTTAGATTTGTATTATTTATGTTCAGATACCAAATAGCATAGGTCAGGAAGACTCTTCTCTTCCATGACCATCAACTGCACGAATGCTTGAGCTGCCCCAGTCCCAAGCCAGCCTCTATGGCATGATGTGTATGTGTGTGTGTACTCTACTTAACCCTGTGCTAATGTCCTTAAAAGAAATCTACTCCTAGTATCTGCACTTGTTGTTCTGTATTCACTATGCACTTTGTACCTGATAGTGATGTTGGCTGTGATTATGTTCTCGATTGTGAGTCAATTTGTTAAAAAGCGTCTGCCAAATGCAATGTAATGTAATGTAAAGGTTATACAAAATCTTCATAATGATTACAAAGCTGATGGCTACAGAAGTTTGTATTAGGGTTTCATGTTAGTTTTACTGCACTGTGTGTGTATGTGTGTGCGTGTGCGTGTGCGTGTGTGTGTGTGTGTGTGTGTGTGTGTGTGTGTGTGTGTGTGTGTGTGTGTGTGTGTGTGTGTGTGTGTGTGTGTGTGTGTGTGTGTGTGTGTGTGTGTGTGTGTGTGTGTGTGTACAGAGAGGACACTTCAGATAAAATCACTTCCTTTTCATTCATGTGAGAAGGTTACAGTTTTTCCCCAAACAATTTTTGTTAATCTGTTGTGAGCTTTTTTGTTTTTAAAGGAACAGAATGGAGGTCAAAATTTGGGTCTTAGATTTGGGGAGTCTGATGGGATTGATGGGAGTATTTCAGGGTTTTCGTTTGTTAGCCCAGTGTTTCACAACAAAGGGTACGTGTACAACTATGGGTATGTGAGCACACCTCAGGGGTACGTGGAAAAATATAATATATACGGAGTGCAGTGTAGTCACACTATGATAGAGTAGTGATTCTCGACGCGGGGCTCTACAGCCAGGGGGCGTTTGGGAGCCCTAGGGGGGGCGTTGAGAAGAATAAAGCTGAGAGGGGGCGGTGCACAGTTGCCGGTGCTCAGTCCATTTTATTTTTTAATACTAAAGGGGGTGTTGGCAGGCTTATGATGAGATCCAGGGGGCTTTTATTCAGAAAAGGTTGAGAACCTGGGATGGAGGAACAGATGAGTGAGGGCGGTATTCCTCATGTGACAAAATGGCTTCGGGGCTACGCAAAGACAAAAAAGGATGGGAGACACTGACTTAGCCACACGGGTCATCAGAATGGGTAGACCAGTGTTTCTCAACCTGTTTTGATCAAACGCCGCCCTCATAAGCCTGCCAACACCCCCTTTAGTTTTAAGCAGACTAATGCACCCCAATGGAAAATGAGCACCGCTTGAGAAACACTAGGGTAGACGGTGCAGAGCCAATGGCAGGATTGGAGGGACACAAAATATCATTTGTGAATGAATGTGATGTGAAGTTCATTGCTAATTTAGTTTCCTACAAAGATGAGAATCTTTATAGAGAATATTTTCCATACATGTTTATTGTAATACAGTAACAAAAAAATAAGGGGGGGGTGTTGTAAAAGACTATAGGGAACCTTCACATTTCAAAACATAGGTCTATAGTTGTTTTCATGCTTTTAGAAGGCCGAGTCATGATTTCATTGGCGACGATCTGATTTGTGCAGTGCCACTCTTATGACCACTAGATGTCAGTGTGGTCCTGCAGAATCATTCTGAAAAATGACTTGACTTGTCTGGTGCATCACGGGTGATAGCATTATACCACTATCTCTCAGTGTAACTGAATATCTGACACACAAGAACTTGATGGACATTGCCAGAAATCATCAGTTACAGAGAGAAGTTATATGTCAAGCAAGCAAAGGCCAATGAGGCTAGGCCCGCCTAATTGACTATTTGACAAAAAACGCACCTTCCCACACATCCCTACACTTTATTATAGTGTGGTTAGTTCCTGAAATTATTTATCATTTGTGGAGGTTACGTATAATAACAAGGTTGTTCAGACCAGACCTGGGTTTCACACAAAATCTTTGTCCTGTGTGTTTCGATATTTCCACAGTCCAACACAACCTGCCTGTCAGCAAAGCAGGTAAACTGAATGCTTAAGTTTGAAGTTGATGTTAACCTTGTCCACACCAACGTAGCAAGTTTGCAAATGTGTTGACAGCTGACAGATTAAGAGCGGGTGGATTTAAAAAAATGCTCTAACGAAATTTACTGACAAAGGCATTTTTATTCCCAAGTTGACATAAGAGTGAGGAAGAAATCGTTGTGTTTCCATAACCACTGCTTTCAAAATTGGTCATGTGGGCCTTTGAAAGACTGGCTTGAGGGAGGTGCACTCTGAAGAGTGTAAACCCAAGCACTTTGCAAGCTCAGCGGCGGTGAAAGAAATGAGAATGAAAAGTATTCTGCTAAGCACAACTCTCCTTCAAGAGCTGCACAGTCAACATGACAGCACACAATTGCTTCGCTTTGAAAAACACAAATCCACCACGAAATTGAGGGAGCTGGCCTTGTGTGTGGCAAATCCTCTCTCAAATGTGCATTGTTGTAACATAAACGCTGGCCCTCTGTTCATCAATGACCCATGCAGTATTGTTAAGGATGATAACATGTCCAGAACCATTTTCTATGATGATGGGAGCAGAACACAAAGATGTATTACTCATTCATGGTGGTGGGTGAATACATAAAAACGCATATCCAATAAAAGTGTAGGCTACTTGCTAGCGGAGTTAGAAACACCAGCAGGTGACACCCCCCCCCCCCCTGCATTTTTTTGTCTGTTTTTTTGGGGGGGTTTTTTGGGGGGTTTTTTGTTGGGTTTTTTAGATGTGGTACCATGTTGTGTCATTTGTTAGAGGTTTTAATGGCCATCTCTGGTTTCAGCCTTCAGACCTTGGAGACAAAGAGAAACACCTGTCTGCCACTAACACCGTGCCTCCACAATCGCCATTGATGAAGTTTATATGGTAAGCAAGTGGGCAAGTGACAGCCAAGTGGATGGGCCCCCTGGTTCTACAGTATGGGGAGAGGAGCTCATTGCGGATAACGAATAGAACGCGCAATGATGCCATGCAAGACTATGCAGACGCTTGCGACCCCTTGGTGGTGATTTTGTTTTTCTCCGACTTTCTTGAAAGATGCGTATTTCTGTGAAATTAAACGGGACTTTTTTGTTGGAACATTGTTTTTTGAGCAGAAAAAGCGAAGGGCTATAACATCCCTCTTAAAACAAATTAGACTATTTGTCCACCGTGGCAACACACAGGCATATGCCTGAAGTCTAGAAAACATGTTGAAATGATGTATCTATTAGTTACTTACTGTCTTGTAGGCTATGTATTGGTGTCAGGCTGACGTACACAAATCAAGTGGAATGAACGTTTGAGCGGGAGGAGAGAAGGTCGGAGGCTGTGTTGGGATTACTTTCAGGCAAGACTGCTACAACCCTCGTTTGATGTTCCCCTCACGGATTGTCGAAAATGATGGAAACCGACGCGAAGTAGCCTGTAACCGGGGGTAAAGGCTTCTTGAGTGTTCGAGTTTTGGGACTCAACGAAACATGGAGTATCTTTCTATATTTCTATCTCTATGGTTGGTTACTTTGGTGAGTAGCAATTTATGTGTAAACTTTCAAAACAGTGCAATATGTTCTTGCCAATGAATGGTTCAAATGTAGCGGTTGCGCATAATTTCTGGTGTCGATTATGTTGCCCAAATATTTGGTATTGTAAGAGAATACATTTCTGAGACCGAGACCAATGTTAAACCGATGTGAAGGTTAATTTTTATCAATAGGTTGGAAGGTTTTCTGATGGCCGAGAATGGCCGATATAGCCTAACTGGTTTTGTACAGTGTGCGTAATGTGCCATAAGACGGTCTGCAGATGCGGTACAAAGTTTCGGCAACTAAACATGCTGAACGTGTTGTAGCATTCTACGTTATAGACCAGTCGAAATAAGTTTGGATCTCCTAAATTAATATAGCAGAATTCGTCTCCATCTGTGTCATTTCTTTTAGAGCAAACGCTCCGTTGGTTTGTTTTTGGAAAGCAGTGCGTTTGGCGAAAGCGTCCAGGTGTTGTGCCGGAGGTATTTCCCAACGGTGTCGCACTTGTGGTGTGAAGACGTCGTCAGAAAACGTATTGGCTAGTGTTGTCTGGGGAGTTTTTGAACAAACGTAAGAAACAACAACCGCATGCAACGGTTTATCTTGAGGTTGGACACGTTTTCGAAAAAGAAAAAAAATAGGTGGTAGAACAATTGGCTGTTTGTAAAGGAACAATTACATGTATGACATGGGATCTCGTGTCATGGGATCTCTCAGCACACTGTCAACCAGATTTGGGGACGAGAACAGGGCCTTGTTCAGTATGCGTAATGACAGATACAGACGTCAATGGATCAGGAAATTGTATTCGAAAAGCGCAGAGTCTGACCTCGGTCACTGCTGCTGCACTATAGCCTACTGTACATCTTACTTGCCAGAGCAATTAAACACTTCGATATATGTGCTATATGAGCTGTTTGTACACGAAATACCATAGTACAAGTATGATGTGATGGAAGTCATACTGCTTAATGAAATGGATTTGTGGTGGTCATCTCTTGATTTGTGAAACGTGTAAAAAGGTCCACTGCTTGATGTCTCATGATGCAGTGTAAGCTCTGTGTCGGCATGGGGTTCAGCCTCTGACAACCCTGGCTTACTTCAACCCCTGCTTACAACCTTACTTTACCTGTGTGTTAGAATTTCTGAAATGCATGGTAGAGAGAGCCTGTGGAGCAGGTGTTCCCAACCTTTTCCAACTTGAGACCCACTTGAAATGTTCACCAATGTTCGGGGCCCACCTCTAAACATACAACTCAAATAGATAGTCAAGAGTCAACAGCGACATACACAGACACCAACATTATTTTGATTCAAAGGAAATTATGTCAAGGCCCACTTGGAATACCCTCAGGACACACCAGTGGGCCCAGGCCCACAGTTTGAGAATCAGTGCTGTAGAGAAAAGAGTGTCCTATCTTGCAGGGCTGGACTGGGGCTGAAAAACACCTTGGGCATTTTTGGCATAAACCAGGACCCCCTGCTTTTCCATGATATGAATTTATGACTAGCCAACAGAAGACCAATTAGGCCACTCCATCTAATTTTAGGGTAGGTCTCTAAGGAAAGAAACAAGCAAACAAGCAAAAAAACAGATTACCAGTCCAGGCCTGCTATGTTGGAGAACATGAGGGAAAGCCATGATAGACAGAGCAGCGACGCTCCACTGGAATCTAGCACTCTTTGGAGAGAGCAGCAGGAGGCAACAACAAGGTGCAAGGTGCACTGTCAGCACTTGTGTATTCCAGCGTTTCTCAAAGTGGGGCGTAAGCCCCCCTGGGGGGGCGCGGAGGCATCACAGGGGGGGCTTGTGACATCGGATTTTTATTTTTATTTTGAATGCAGATGTGTGTTCATTTCCTATATGAGAATTAATAATATAATGTTTATAATTATGCAGTCCCTCTTTGTTTTATCTCACCAGTCACTTTTCCTTTAACTGCTGTTGCTTGGGCGGGGGGGCTCGGAAGCATCCAAACCCTCCGAAGGGGGGAATGATGGAAAAAGTTTGAGAACCGCTGGTGTATTCTGTTATGTTCAAGGGCGGATTACTGCAGGGACCCGAGAGTCAAGGGGGGCCTGAAGCCTTTATATTTCCAATGTCGCACTGATTTAAAAAACACACTTTCAACTCCTTTTTCAAAGTTTATCAGGGACAAACCCCCAAACTCCCAATAGCCTAACTTAGCGTCTCAAACATTTGACCAAAAACTCAGGGGCCTGTGGAGTCATAATCTGTCCCTTGCTATATGTGTTGTATCTTCATCACAACTAGCCTGCCTATTTTTGGACACCAGATGGAAATGAGCAAGTCTTGTGCCTTGTAATGCCAGTACGTACCAGTCTATGTCCGAAGTAAGCTCCTCTCGAGAGTAATATCTTGAGTGGTGAGTAAGGCAATGGCTTGTTATTACTGGATTCTCAAAATACTTCTGTAGTATGTAACACATGAACCATAATTTATAACTTTAGTTGCTCTAAGGACTTTAACTATAACACATACACACTGTACTATTGGAAAGAAAGTTAATTCAGAAAGCTTGCCCCTACGAAAATCGACCGTGGTTTTAATGTAGTAACCATGGTTTCACTGTAGTAACCATGGTTTCTAAGTACTCTGAGCCAACCATAATATTACTATGTCTTATCCATATTTTTTTGGGTAACCACGAATACCATGGTTGTTGACTAACCATGGATCATGATTATTCATAGTTTTCATGGATTGTGACCATGGGGTGTCATGGTCACCCAAAAAAAACGTATTCGCAGCCGTGGTGTAATGGTTAGGGAGATGGACTGAAGATCACAGAATTGCAGGTTCAAATCCCACCCTTACCTCTACCTTCACCTCCATCCATGACTGAAGTGCCCTTGAGCAAGGCACCCTAACCCCACATTGCTCCAAGGACTGTCACCAATATGTGCGTTGGATTTAAAAAAAAAAACGGCAGCGAAGTGTAATTTAATGAATAATTATAAACCGTGGTAAAATCATGGTTAGTTTTTCAGAGTACAACCATGGTTAATTTTATAGTTAAACCATAGTCAAACCAAAAACTGTGCAGAGCCATGCTAAAAAACACATGAAATCATGTTTTACCATGGTCAATTTTCGTAAGGATGAAACCTACGTACATTTCTCATAGATCTCCATTTGTACCAACCAAACTGACTCACCATATGGGCATTCAAATACAGTAAACTTGGGTTTTTTATCCCTGGATCAAATACCCGCTGTTGCACCATTTGGCTTTATAGTGCTGGGATTCACGTTCAAAGGCCAATAAGAGAAAGTGCAAACATGTTTCAGGGGTTTTCATCTTGTGTGCTTCATTGTATTTAAACACACAAGCAGTTTAAGAAAATAAAAAATAAAACCCAGTCAATCCCTGCTGAATCATCGTATAATTGCACAAGCTCTTTGCTTTCATCCAATAAATTCCCCATCTGTTATCATGAGCCCTTTGTTGTCATCATACCTTATGATGTAAAAACTGATTAAAAAATCTCAGGGAGGTACTCAGCTTGGTTAACTGAGAGACGGTTACTGTGACTAGCAAAACAAAATGGCCAAGTTTCGGGTACATTTGTATTTGTACAGTATACTATACAACCCCGAAAGGTGTTCTTAAACTACACTGTAAAAAAAAATGCAGAGTTAATTCAACACTTAGAGAGTACTTTGGGACCAAATACACTCAAGAAGATGTTAAATCAACTCTCTAAGTGTTGAATTAACACTGTATTTTCTACTGTGTATAATGTAATCAAACCAGTGTGTGGATTCCACTGTTGTCTAACATGGAACCTGTACTGCAAGTACATTTTCCTTCTTTTAGTTGATCAGCAGCAACTGCGAGAGAATACAGTACCTTAATTTCAGCTGATCTCACATCGCACCAAGGGCCGAGGAGATCATTTAAGTTCCCATGTTTTAATGCTGTAGACAGTTGATGTTCTTCCTGATGTTGATAAAAGACAAACCTTCAAAAACGATGGGTAGGGTAGGTTCAACCTGGAACCTCACAGAATGAATGATCTGGCATAGCACTATTCTGAACCAAATCCAAAAAAAAGCCTGGACTCATCTTTGACAAGACGCTGTTAAGGACCACTACTATTAAAGTTCAACTGTAAGGACGTGTGAAGGTTCCAGAACATCCTCCTCTGTAAATACAACAGTGTGAAGCCATTTGTTAAAGTGTGCTGTGCCGAGTGCTGAGGGAAAAGTTGGTTTGTGGATTAGGGGACACTTAAGATGTGTGTATGAACAAAGAGATATGTGAGAGACCAGGCGGAGGCTTTACCCTTGAGTCTGGTGAGCAGCTGAAGGATATTTACACAGGCATCTTAAATTAGGAGCTCTTATTAATGCAATTTAGACAACAATACTTTGTCAACATTTGCAGCGTGTCCCCTCTTATACGGGTCAGTGACGTTCCAGCAGTAGCACACGTCAGGGCGGCGCAACGACAGCCAGTGTCACTATTGTACGGATTTTTGTTTGATTGTTTTTAGTCGACTATCTAAGAAGCATATTCATTGCAGCATATCAACCAACAATTACAAATACATTTGTGGGCATTAAATGCTATTACTCCAACTGACGTCTCAGCCCAAAAAACGTCTTTCACCCATACATCAAAACATAATTAATAATTTATCAAATACAGCTCTAGACGTCATGAGCAAGATTAAGATATAGTACGAGTAATCAATAAATAAACTGCTTCCTTCAATTGATACAAAAGCGAATGTTCTGTCATTATTATGAAGTTTTAACCACCCAGTCCTGTTCAGGCCATGCAATTTCAGTGAGAGCCAGAGGAAATGGAACGTTGCTGAACAAATGCCAAGAAGCAATCATAACAAACGAGTGTTGGCAGAGACGCGGCGGAGATGTGTCTTTACTCCGTCTCACCCCAGAGAGCCAAAGACAAAGTCACAGTGATTGCAGAAGTCATAAGCACGACTTCAAACAAGAGAGGGCAGAAGTACTGTATGTATATGGCTATTTGTCTTCATGTCACTTTTGGTTCATGGCTTACCACGGCTCATCTCTGGAGACAGTTAAAGGCACAGTGCCCCTTCTTTGAAGAAAAGTGTGAAATGAGTACGTATAGGCTAAAATACAGTGAGAAATACATGGGTAAATGTAAATGTAAATACATTTTCAATATTGGATGATATCCCCTCCAGTTACAGTATTAGCTGAGGATGAGTTGGCCTTTGTAGTATCAGCGTCTTGCTGATCACCACAGCAGCTCATCGCCTCTCTTTTGATTGACAAGCAGCACCCAGACAAGCTACTCTTAGTTCAGCACTTGAAATATTCTTTGCCTCACAAACTCCAGAGTAGCCCGAACAAGGAGCTTTTAAGATGGTCAAGTCAGCAGCACATTGACGTTGAAGTTGTCAACTTGTGTCTGTCTCTCCACTTGCAAGGAGACAAAGTAGTACACATGGCCTTTTGTCAGCATATAGGTCAAAGAAGTGGCGCCACTTTTTCGTGTCCCTATGTCTAGAACACTTGACATAGAGAAAGAGTGAAATTTGTCATTAAATTGGAGGGTTTAGTGTTTCACTTTGTGTTCCTAAATTGTTGATGGCGTAGCGACCATTTGAGGAGCAATTACCATATCTGCTACATGGCAAGGTCATAGTTGAACATCAAGTACTAGGCCAACAAAGATAGCAAAACATTTACAAATCAAATTTCCCGTCAAAAATAAGTGCTCATTTTAAAAACATGTTTGAAATCTTAACATCCAGATTACAAACTTTGATAGGTTTCCATCAGAAGGCCTATACAGTTTGAATGAAAATTTTGCCACTCACTAACTCTCACCATTTGACATACCCTGGCTAGTACATTCATATTACACACTTCAATTTAATCCCCTAAAACCCCCCAAAAATCATTTAATCCATACAAGAAAGACATTACCTGTGGTTGCACCACCCTAATGTGTGTTACTAAAACAGCATTGACCCCCATGACAAGAGCTGAGCAGTGTGCACAGCATACTAAGCAAGATACGCGTAAAGATGTTTTGTTGTCAGAAACTCCAGGAGAGAACTTAAACTTCAGTTAACTTTATGGCAATGACTCCATGATACAGTTAGATGGCAACCAATTGGTACACGCCTCAAACATGGGGTTTCCCTGATTAAATGTTTACCTGATTGATTCTTTAACTGTTACAGATTTAACAACATATTTCCAGAGGTGTCAAGCAAAAGTAAAAGTAAAAGTATATTCATGGTGTAACTACAACACTAGCACATGATATTACATAGCTGTTACACTAGTTTGTCCTTTGTACCTAATGTAGTAGATTGACTGTGTTGTTACTGAAAAACACTAATAAGTTAACAATAACCCATAGTAGAAATAATACAACTATGACAATAACCCATCACAAACTTGATCCAACCACCTTCAGCTGATCTATACACAGGTTGGTATACTGGTAACTCAGATTAACTCTGTTGGAGGGAAACTGATTTTCTTTTTTCCCCCTTTTTTTCTTTTACTTTTACTTTTGACCTCTCCGCATATTTCGCAGCTTCAACACTTCTAGGCTATACAGTCAGGCCGGACAATAGGGAGACAATATGTTTCAGGGTATTTTCAGGCTTTTGTGATCAAGATTCTTCCCTTCTTTTGAATGTGCTATATGTCCGTATGTTAATAACCTTTTCCCTTTTGTGCAACAGGTGAGTGGGAAACATCCCATGTGTCAACTCATATCTGAAGTGCAGCGGGCTGGGAAGGAGTGCCTTGGAAAATTAGAGAGCGAACTACCTACTCATTCTCAAGGTAAGCATGTGCATGCAAAAAATGTTGTGGAACAAGCCATAAGGTGTCTGCACAGGCGTCATAGAACTAATAGAACACAGGGGTAGCGCCATCTTGAGGGTATTGAGGGTACAGGGCCAGCTGAGGGTACACTGACTTTAGATTGCTGTGATTTTGTTGTCATGATTATAATTGTGTTCTATGACGTCTGTGCACACACCTTATACTAAGTTGCCCATTTTGCATTGACTAATTACATCATAATTATCTCTCTATAATGAAATGTGAAGCAACTGAACACAACTGTTGACCATAGCCATTAGGACACATTTCACCACTGGAGTGACTTTTTGGGAGGTTTTCCCCATGCTTCATCATAATGAAGAATGATGATTCTGAATTATGATTTTGCCAAATTATGTTGTATTGAGACTTCATCCATGGCTGGAGGCCATGATGGGAAGAGTGGCAGTGATTTGCTCATATTACAAAGGTTCTGACACAGGCATCAACATAAACAAGTGATCTACATTCAGTCTGCATCCCCTGTCTGGTCTTTGTCCATTCGTCCATCGAATGTTTGCATTTGTCATTGTCCTTTGGGCCTTTTGGAGCCTTCATGAGGAACACTCAGCTGGGCTACAATTTGTCTTCATGACATCAATTTGTCGTTTAAAATGATGTCTCTTTTTTTCTCGCTCGGAGCAAAATAGATTGACTTTGCCGCTCAGGCATAATTGAAATGTGGAGATTATGGTCGAGCGGATTGCTGCACCATGCATTTGTAATGGCCGTCCTTTTTGGCTGATTGAAATTCTATAAAAACCATGCAGCATAATGGGTTTGGTTGGACCAATAAGTATTTGAGTCATGATTAGGAGATTTGAAAGTCATGATATGAGGAGACAACTTTTTCTCTTGCACTTTTTGAAAATATTGTACACAAGTGTGTGGTCAGTTTTTTACACCTCTGCCCGCCGGTGCGAACAAGGCCCAGAGCCATACTGTTCTTTAGTTGGTTGTCTGGTGATGCATGAGGCCGTGACTCTGTGAAGAGAGTGAAGTTATACCCACTGACAAACTATGTGACCCATCCCATCATAATGTTTAACCCTTTCATGCAGAGCCTCTTTGATAAGCTTGTGGTTACCAAAATGGTGGTGACCAAACTCTTACTGAAGACTCTCAGTAATGACATAGCAATGCTTTTTTCCAGCAAATAGTGAGTTGGATCACTGATGACCATATATGCACATCTGTTAACCTCACTGGAGTCCTTGGACAATCCAAGTTCAAAGAACTGGTTGGTGCAAATGTATAGATATTTGTGTTGTTGTACAAAGGTAGCACATGTAAGTGCACCTTTTTAAGGTGGGGTTGCAGGTTAACCATTTTAAGAAAATGTACTATTATGACATCACGTTGGGGGTTCCGCAGGCTCATAGGAGTCTATGTAGAACCTTAGAATCCTGGGGGAGTTCCCCCAACGTGATGTCATACCTGCAACCCCACCTTTAAGCATGTGTAGGTACAGTTCACACAACTTCTCTGTGATTGGCTGCAGTGGTCTGGTCTTGCTTATTCAAAGAAAATGCAAAGAAAATGGGTGTCTTCATTCTTTTAGGATGAAGATACAAGTGATCGTTTTCTCTAAAGTCACAGGATGTACTGAACTAAGTGCCAGCATTTGTCTCTGAAGTTGAAAAAGGCAACACGGAGGCTCCACAGCCTCAGTTCAAGAATGCCTGGTCTTGGATGCCTGTATGGGCCCAGATGATTGACATGCAAATCCTTATTTGGTCTGAAAAACGGAGAAACAACCAAATATTTTCTTAGCCACTTGACTCGCGGGCAGGCCGTGACTCATTGTTGGAGATGTTGTGTCTTCATTGTGGGAATTCTTGTAAAGCCGGCGCTTGTTCTGTTAGTGGCCATTTTGTTTACTCCATCTAAAGAAGTGTTTGTGCGGAGCGTTGAACACAGGAGGAAATGGTTTGCGTGGTTGGCTCAGATGCTGTACACTCCTCACACTCGACAATGCACCAGAGATAACTCACAGCTGTCAGCTTTTACTAAACTGCAAAGCAACATGCCAAAAGATTTAAGATGAAAGACTCGTCTACTCTGCAGCGTGTTCAGGACTGGACTGGGGGGGTGAAATAGGGCCCACTTTTGGCTTAAAGGGGCCCCTCATAATTAGCGGCGCAGAGCTGACTCACTGCTGGGGCCCGCACCCTCATGGGCCCCTATTTTCAGAAATGTTACATTACATTTCTGAAAATAGGGGCCCACGAGGGTGCAGGGCCCACCGGGAATCGCCCGCTATGTCACATGGCCAGTCCAGTCCTGAGCGTGTTATGATCCCACTGATACGTCCGGATGTATAGTTTCAAATGCAAGCATGTAGGCTGCTTGATGACATGGTTGTCAAACAGTTGTATATTACAAAACTTGCATGTAGTATACTACTATCAGGATTCATTTAGACTCCCATGTCCATGATGACAAAAGATTTATCTTCCTGGGTTGTTGTGTATACATTTCAAGGCGGTGTGTGACATCCATGTGAGGCTAGAGTCCTGTGTCTGTGCCTTTAATGAGTGTTGTAAATTGAGGACATATTGTTGAGTCATAACATATTGCAGAGTTGTAACAGCTGTGATTTTTATATATACTGTATGTAGAAGACATCATAGAAAAAGACTATATTAGTTAAAATGTGCCAGATGCTACATGGTATTTTTTGTCCGAATATTTTTCCATATCCTAACTAAACTAAACTAAATTTCCATCTTGATATTGTGTTTAGTTGACTGAGATGATAATGTCCAGTATTTCATTAGCACTTTCATCCCACTATTCATTTACCAAATGCAGGACTCTTTTTTTCTTACCAGTGACAACAATGTGGAGTTGCCTATACCTCATTATAAATCCCACCATTGAAGACTTTTTCACAAATAATCACATTTTTCCAATACAATTTAAAGCAATTGTTCTTTTGAATACTGAGCACTCACAAGTTCTCAGCTCCATTGCCTTTTGCTACTCTTTGCCATTAATGCCCTTTTTTTGACATATTACACCATCAGCCTGAATCGCAGATGGAAGGATCCATGTTTTCATGTTGTTGATGCCAAATTCTGACTCGTTTGAATATCGCAGAAGAAATTCAGACTCATTAGACCATGCAACATTTTCCAATCTTCTATTGTGAGTCTCTGCTAATTGTAGGCTCAGTTCCCTGTTCATTGCTGAAAATAGAGACACCCGGTGTAGTCTGCGGTCCCGGTGATGCTGTAGCTCATCTGCCTCAAGGCTCAACGTGCTGTGCATTCAGAGATCGCTCTTCTTATAGCTTGGTTGGAATGAGTAGTTACTTGAGAAACGGTTGCCTTTCTATCAGCTCAAACCAGTGTGGGCATTCTCCTCTGACCTCTGGCATCAAGGCATTTTCGTCCAAAGAAACACTCACTGTTTTTTTGTTGTACAATTCTCTGTTAACCTTATAGATGGTTGTGTGTTTTTTGAAATAGTTTTTGAAATAGTCCAACCAGCCCATGCTCTTAACCTCTTGTGGAACACTCTGGGCACCTTCTCACACTGTACGCATCAGGCATTATGGGACAAAAGACAGACAACAAATTGGGGTCCTTTCAAACTTCGAGATGCCCTCTAAATTGAAATAATTGATAGAATCCAAAGGTCACAGGGTAATGAGAGAGATTGCCATTATTATTATTCAGATCAGGTCATCTGATTTCTTGTATTCGCTATGTGAATACTAGTGAAGTGGACATGGATCCCGCCTGGCCTCTTTGGTGCAGTATGAGTAGAGAGCCCTTATCTCCCACGTTCTGCTTGCTCATGACGTCCCTTTGTCAAATGACAGGTGCTAATTTCCCAGGACACACCAGTGCTGAATGCTCCATTACACGTGTCGCGCTGTCCCACTGCCAGCTGCGGTTTCAGAATAAGCGAGACCTTTACCCTTAATATTCTGGAACACACAATTAAAACCTCTCCTACCTCTCTCTTTGTCCTCATGAATATATTCAGAAACACCTGCTTCTGCCGATGATGTGTGCATCAGTGTCCTTTTTTTTTTGCTCTGCACAACTTATTTAACATGCACATACTTCTGCTGCAAAGTTTAATGAAAAAAACAAGTGTAATCTTTCTTCAGGGGTTAATGCAGTTTATTGCAGAAAATGTTAGGAACTTTGTAGAGCGAATAAATAAACCACAGGGTCATAACAGAACATAATGGAGGCATATTTATTCTCCATTAAGTACAACTGTGCTGTCATTACAGTCTGTGTCTAGAATCGCTTCTCTCTCTCTCCTAGTTTACTGAAGTGCTGGCAGATTTGTCTTGGCAATTCTGGGCATTTTGCAGCGGTTGAGACCCTGTCTCTCAATGTAGACCTACAGTATACTCGCAGGCGAAGGTATAATGCTGGCCATTTTACAGCTCTTAAGCTCAAGATACATCTCAGTGTGTCAAGGGATACCTTTGAAGGCTCCCAAAGGTGCCATAGCTCAGGTGGTAGAGAGGTTGCAGTGAAAGGCTCCCTGATCCAGGTCTCGGTCACCTCGTGCTTCTGGTCAAACAGCCGACCTCTTGGGAGGATGGTGCCTTTAAATGTTTCAGGTAAAGTACAGTAAAAAGTTTCTGGAAAAAGCCACTGGAGAAGCACTGCAGTAACCTTGTTTTTTATGTAATATAGAAGCACTGTCTATGTTAAACTTGCATCGTTAGTGGTAAGGTTTTAAGTGACAAAAGTAAACTTTTGGTTAACATGCTATTATTCTGTTGATTTTCTGCTAACTAAAAGACCACATATTTTTTGTGTCCACTGCTGACTTACCCTCAGGGGGGGAAGTTCCAATACGTTTTGTCAGGGTAACACTTTATAATAATGTCTGCTTAGTAAAGCATTGTAAATAATTAACTAATGTTGAAAAAAAAACATTAACAAATGTTTTTATTATTAACTACGTTTTATTAATGCTTTATACAATATCTAGAAATAATATATTCAAGATTTTACATACCTTACAACAGTCATTTACAAACATTTGTTAACATTTCCTCGTCATTTACAAACATTTGTTAATGTTTTGTTGATCATTAGTTAATTATTTACTAAGTGTTATTAATGCTTTATAAGCAGACATTCATTTTAAGTGTTACCTTTGTCAGTTATTAACTATGGTAAGGTAGCCGAGGTAGTAGGCATACTGATAGAGGAGCTCCTTGGCTTTATTCTCCAATAAAAAAATAGAGTGAAAGTTTCCCACCTGCTCTAAGTTAAAGGAGAATTCCAGCCAATTTCAACATTCAGTCGTATTGCCCACACTGCTCTTAACTTCAAAACATACTTCAAAAATACCATCCCAAAAGTTATTGCTGTCTTGTAAGGTGTCTGCTGACTTTGCAAAACTTTTGGGATGCTATTTGGAGCGGAGTATGTTAAAACATTGTTTTTTTAAAGGTAACACCTTGCACACCTCCATTCAAATATACTGGATCTTGGAAAGGGCTTAGCAATAAAATCCATGCTGTTGGGTATCAGTCAGTCATAGGTAGCATGAGCAATGCAACTGCATGCTGAGGTGAATTCTCCTTGTAGGTAGTACCAAACCAGGGCTAGACAGGGCATTTTCCCAGTGGGCCAAAAGTCCTGAGGGGCCAATACTGTTGTTTGTTTGTTTGTTTGTTTGTTTTGTTTCCAGGACTGTCCCACAGCTTAGAGGTGGTGGCCCATTGGTCACTCCTCAGTATACAAGGGACTGAGTGAAGAGGGGAAATACGAAAATTGCTTGTACATATGAGTGTTATCTTCCACACACCGCGCTCCGCTGACACTGAGGAAGGCTCTTGCAGCCGAAACGTCTGTCTGTCGCTGCAATGTTTGAATAAAAAGAAAAGAATAAGAAAGAAAAAGAAGAAAAAACTGAGTGCGATCCATTTCCTAACTACTTGTATATATGAGTGGCCAGTTGAAGTCAACAATGCCCAGGTTGTTTTTGATCCAGAAAGTCAAAGAATGCGCACACATCAGTGGCACAGGTGCTGGACCAAACGTAAGATAACTGAAAAGAAAATAAAGGTCCGCAACACTGTTAAATGCTCCCAAACGGGAGCATTTAACAGTGTTGCGGACCTTTATTTTTCTTTTCAGGTTGTTTTTGATCCCAGCCCAGCCCTGTACTAAACCCTCTTCATGAAATGTGTCTTCAGGTTGCAGGGGCCTGTGGGACAATATCTCGTGCTGGCACCATGCGCAGGTGGGTGACGTGGTGACCATCAGCTGCCCACTGTATCTGCAGAATCTCTTCGGCACAAAAGGTAAATGCACGACACCTGCACGCACGCACGCACGCACGCACGCACGCACACACACACACACACACACACACACACACACACACACACACACACACACACACACACACACACACACACACACACACACACACACACACACACACACACTATTCATTTACAATATTGTTTGTTACAATATTGGATGTTATCCATCCAGTTACAATATGTATTGAGTTAACAGTGTAGTATCAGCTCACAGCTCTTTATCTGTATGGTCTGTCTGTCATTGTCCCTCATGCCCGCATCCCTGCTGTAGAGAACTGCTCTGGCTGAGATAACAGCGTGTGCATTCCCCCCAGTTTTCTGGCTTCCATATTTAGATGTGGAAGATTGCGGTTCACTCTTACCCTGCCCCACCCCGCAAAAACTCCATCAGAATGTCTTTGTGATGATCAATATTATGATTATAGTCGGCCCCGAAACACACAGAGTTGAATTTATGGACGTTTGCTTGCCCACATTTACTTTGCCAAATACTTCTATGTCATGTTTTATTGTCAGATCTGCAAATGAAATCCCCCCACACACCTCCTTGTAATCAGAGTGTGCATTAGCACCCTGTCTAAAATGTAAATATTTCTGTATCCATTATCTCTCCTGTTACCTCAGCGGAGGTGTCAAAAGGAAAAGTAAAATTGAAAAAAACAGAAATATATACAGTTTCCCTCCAGGGATTTTGTCTGCATAACCAGAAGACCTGTGTACTTGTCTTACAATCAGCTGACTATGCTGCTTGTGTTGGATTCTTGTGTGTTTTTCAGTAACAACAGTCTATCTGCCTCATTAGGTGCAATAGAGTAAACCAGTGTTTGTCAAAGTGGGGCGTAAGCCCCCCTGGGAGGGGCGCGGAGGCATCACAGGGGGGCGTGTGACATCTGATATTGGGGTTTTTTACCCCCCAAAGAAAAGATTTCCTGTCTCGCCAACAAGCCAATAAGTTTTAAGCATTATATAAGTAATTAAGAACATTATATTATTAAATGTCATATAGGAAATGAACACACATCTGCATTCCACTGCAGTCCCTCTTTGTTGGGGGGCTCGGAAGCATCCAGACCTTCCGAGGGGGGAATGATGGGAAAAGTTTGACAACCACTGGAGTAAACGGTGTAACAGCTATGTTATATCATGTGCTAGTGTTGCACTTACTTATACTTTCACATTTTATACGTCTGTCACCTCAGTGAAGCCAAGGCGCTGTCTCGCTGGCTCTATTCTTAGGTCCATTCATCCCTCCATCTGCACTCCTTCCATACTCATCATCGCTCCTCCTTCTGTTCATTCCCTAGACATCTTTCTATTTCTGTCCCGTGACTAGAGGTTCCTAACAGTATGCAGACTCCCGTCAGAGAGAGTAGAGAGAGAGAGGTTCCATTGGCCCATTGTTTCCGGGTTCTATTATTGCAAGGGGGAGGGGGGGAATCCCCCTTTAGGCAGACCTAGGCAGACCTAAGGCCTGTTCTATTCAATGCTAGGAGCATTATGACACGGCCCTTTAGGCAGACCGGAACCTGGTCATGTTAGGTGCCCATAGCAACCTATTACGATGGCATATCTCTATACTTAAAGAATCTCTGCTAGAAGTTCTTAACAATATGCAGACTCCTGTCCTCACTCTGTGCCTGTAGCCTTGTGTTTCTCTGATGCCCCGCCTCCGTGGAGAAAACAATAAAGTTTCCCCGCAGTCAGCCTAGCCACAACTTTTGGAGGACTAATTTTTCATTCACCCTCATTCACCCCTGTAAATGAGAAAATTACATTGAAATTGTGATTTTGCGAGATATTGGAATCCAATTCCGTTGTCAGTGACGTCACCACAAGGCCACAAGGAGGCAAGTGAGCAAGGGAGAACGGTAGTACGCATATTAGAAAGAACCTTGGCCATTCCAATGATGTTGGTCAAGTGCAATTGTCATAATTAACCCCTTAGTGCAGCACTATGGCTCTCTGTAATGTCATAGCAATGTTGTTATGATGTAGTTAAGCATTTTCAGCAAGTGAATAGGGTCGCCGGCGACCCCAGCTGCAGTAAGAGGCAACGTCAATTAAGACAACATCTGGCCCAACAGCTTACCCAATGTGCCCATAGTTAAAATGGCACAGTTGCACAGGCTGATGGGTCATTATTTATTTAATATTATCCAAAGCTACTGTGTGTGCACATTCACTCTCTACTTTGCTATTCCCTTACTTACTATTAGTATTAGGCCTATCTCTTTTTACGTTTCTATGCCTTGTGTGCTCAATTGTAACATGGTTTGGATAAAAGCATCTACGAAGAGCAGTAATGTAACGCACCGGTGGGGAATGGGACAACAGTAGTAGAGCAGACGTAAAAGACACAATACCCAAATCTATGTCTCAAGTGAACATCTGCCTTGCAATGGCAGAATATGTCCCTTCACATCAGGGTAGTCCCAACTGGACAGGAGAGGTACTGGGTGGAGTTGATCAATCATAGCGCAAAGTTGCAACTGTGGTGCAATAGTCTATTTTATTTCTCTTATACTAAAGGGTGAGTTGGCAGGCTTATGACAAGGTCAAGAGGGAGTGTGTTCAAAAAATTTTTGAATCCACTGACTTATCAGGTCTATATCTGGTCAAAAGCAAGTCTGATTCCACAGTATGAATGAACCACTTACACAGATAAATAGACTGATGTGATACTAATGTGTGGGTATCCGTCATAACACAGTGTACTACAGGTTGAATGGAAAGTGATGATGTCAGTGTCTCAAGAAGAGCAACTATGACATCTGTGTAGGAAACTGTGGCACTCCGTTTTCTTATTTTTTAATAGTACAAAGGCAAAAAGACGGAGTGCCACAGTTTCCTGCTCTTCATTTTTTTGATGTCAGCTTTATCCACTCACTGTTAGAGGACCCGTGTCAAAAGATCTGGATCCACGCAGCGCTTCCGTTTTTTCCTTTTTTCTATGACATCTGTGTGATGTACTGAATGTTCTATTATTTCATGCCTCCTGACCGCCAGAGGCGGCACAGCCTTTGAATGACATCCTTCCTTCGCGTAGCATGGGTCGAGAGACATAGTCAGTGTAGTTCATGTCAAACAAGTATACTGAATGAATGGGGAATGTTTTCTGTATACATGGAATCTGTTATGGCAGATAAGTCTTTGACAACAAATTCGGTGTAGCTCCAGTGTGTGAGTGGAGAGAGAGTGAGAGAGGTGGGGATGAAACCTGTCAACTAGTTCTGTCTTTATCAGACTGCTCAGCTCAAGAGTCCTGTTTGGTTCTTGGTGTAATCCTCAAAGCACTTTATTCATGACTCTGGAATATGTGCTGCCCTGGACGCGCAGAGAGAACAAAGCCATTAAAAATTTAACTCTCATAGCTTTTGCCCCTGAAATATAGATGGATTTCATGTGTTTTAATGGGTAGCTATGCCAAATATATTATATATTTTATTCTTTGTCTTGTCCTACAGTATATTGGAACACACAGTTGAAATGTGAAAACTGTCTGTGTGTGCATGTGTTATGTTTAGGTAATTACGGCAGCCAGGCATTTAGCCCAAAGGTTTTTGGCACCCAACTCTGCCTTGTGTGGCTGAGGCATACATGCATTTTTTGTTGTGTGATCTGTGTGATGCTTTCTGTGACAATGGCAATGAGGACAGTGGGACTTGTCACTTTTATTGTACCATTGTCATTCATAAGTCAAAGACATCTTACCGCAGATGGGGTCGCCGGCGGGCCTATTCACTATTTGCTGGAAATACTCAACTACATCATAACAACATTGCTATGACAGTACCAAGAGCCTTAAGTAACAGATTAAGACATAGCCATTACAATTTTGGTGCCAGTAAGGTTATAACATAGGCTCTGCGGCGCTAAGGGGTTAAGGCTTTAGAGAGAGCTAGAGAACTCATTGTCTTCCCCCCAGTAACAAGCTATTTCATAGACTAGTTTTAGAATTATGAAACCGGTCAAGGTAATATGACTATGAATTTCAAGATTTGAACGTTTTTTTCTGTGTGTGTGTGTGTGTGTGTGTGTGTGTGTGTGTGTGTGTGTGTGTGCGTGTGTGTGCGTGCGTGCGTGCGTGCGTGCGTGCGTGCGTGCGTGCGTGCGTGCGTGCGTGCGTGTGTGTGTGTGTGTGTGTGTACTGTACATAAGGAAACATCAGCAGGAACTGCTCTTCTGATGGCTGGTCGGACATGTACCCAGACATCAAGACTGTTTGCTGGGACATACCAACACCCAGTAAGGTAACAAACTTACTCAATCACATTTCTACATAGTACATCCCTAGTTTATTAGCGGCGGGACAATTTCGAGATTGCAATGTTTTATGGTCATATAAATGACATTCATGTGCAATGAAAAGTTTTTTGCAAAACATATAATAAAGGTTTAAAAAGTCTTCCTATGACAAAGGCAGGTAAAAAATGATTGGAGTAAGGAGATGTGAAGAATGAATACTCTGACATGACTCTATAGTCTATGGCATTTCTTGACAGTTAAGCATCCTTGTGAACTTTGGGAAGAAGCTGTCCCTCTGTGTGCTGGTGTGGGTGTGCATACTCCTGCATTTGCGACCAGATGGTAGTAGGGTGAGTGTGACTGGGGTGGTGTGGGAGAGATGTGTTTGGCCTTCCTTGCACAGTGCTGTAAACTGTTACTAACAAATAGAATGAAGTCAAAGTGAAATCCCATGAACACAAATATTTTATTCACAGTACGTAGGACAGAGATCGCGTGGCACCTCATGAAAATGACTGAAAACTTTTTTATTCACCAAATAAAAGCAATGCTGGTGGCAGCAGGGCTCAAATAATGGATTCCACATTTGGTGCTAAATGGCAGACATGGTTTCCAAGGGCAGAAACACTACAGTATTTATATTCTTGAGTCTGCCTTAGCGGTACCAGCAACTATGTTGACAGGACATGATTGCAACTGGTATCTTGAGTAAAGTGTGTGAAAAAAACATTAACCATGGCCCTTGGCCGATGAACCCAGTGGGAGACAAAGGTGGTTATGGGCCACGGGGAGATGGGCTGGGGATGTTTTGTTATGCGAGAGAACGCGAAAGAGCTAACAGCAGGAATAGAATAGAGCAGAGTTACTGTGTATGTGTGTGTGTTTGTGTGTGCGTGTGTGTGTGCGCGTGTGTGTGCGCGTGTGTGTGCATGCACACCTGTGTGTGCGCGCATGTGTGTGTGTGTGTGTGCGTGTGCATGTGCGTGCGCGCGTGTGTGTGTATTTATGTGGGTAGTTTGAAAAGAAATGTTTATATCTTCCCAGATGTCATTGTGGTTGTTGTTGTGTGTATGTGGGTGTGTGGTGGTGCTTGTGTTTGTCTGTGTGGGGTTTCGCTTTCATACATATGTGTGTGTGTGTGTTACGTAATAACCTGTGTGCAAATATCTGTGTTTGTTTGTGTGTGGCTGCATATTGCGGTGGAGTTGTGTGAGGGGGATGGGAGGGGTGAAAGACCACATAGAAGTGGGTGGGTGGGAGAAGAAGAGGACAGAGCAGGAATAATGAGGAGGGAGAGAGAGAAGCAGGGATAATGATCTCACATTAGATTTTGGGAGCCTTGTCGAGAGCCTCCATCTGCAAGTGTTTGCCTCTAATTCAGCTTTTGCGTTATCTGCAGTGCAACAGTTGGGCAAACAATATCAGTCTGTCCAACATAATATTGCTGTCCTCTATGGAAAGAATGTTTTGCAATCATGACTAAAAGTTGAACAGGTTTTTTTTATTATTATTTTTTTAAGCCACCCCAAGTTTTAGAGGTTCCTCGGGTCACTTGATTACCATGAAATCAATCAAAAGGCTTTGGGCAATAAAAGGTCATTTGCCCATGAAATTACACATTTCATTTCCAGTTGGTTTGACAGTGCTTGTGATGAAGTCATAAAGGCATGAAACCAGACTGGACAAGCAGATGATAATTTGTTGGTGTAATATCAGGGACTTCCCAAAACACTTGGAACACTCTGGCATGCAGACCAGTGAGATCAGAGAGTTGTGAAATTTGGCACACGTGTGTTCTGCATCATAAGCATTTTGATCTTTTCAGTTTTTTTATGCCTTTCGTTGATATTAGCTTCTATCATCAGTGTTGTCTTTTAATACCAAATGCATAGCTCAGTTCTCACTAGTATATCTGACATACAGTATTATACTATAACACTGTTGCAAGAGGTTAGGATTTGTCAGGTCATCCTCTGCCAATTGGGAAGCGTCTTCCTCATTACCACATTCCAGAAATTCAATTTTCTGCCCCATTCGCACATGATGATTGGTGGAGCACGCTCCCCTTTCAGGTCATGCACGAGATGTGTGGTAGTGTTGTGCACAAGGTATCATAATAACTGACCAGGGTCTGTAGGCCATGTTGTGGTTTTGTTGTATGGTGCATTTTTAATGTCTTCATGTGTTCATTGTGGAGAAGTGTAATGCAAGAATAAAATCTGTGCAAACAGACAATAAAGTATTATCTTATCTTGTATTATCTTATCTTATCTTATTTTAATGGGGAAAGTGAGAAAGTCTCGTCCACTTTCATTTTAATGGGAAACGTTACATGCGGTTCCCATTTCACCAAACATTTCAAAACACTACTGTATAGTATTACTGACTGATTGTGAGGCAGAGCAAAACAAATATTAAGAAAGTGGCATTCATTCAAAAAATAGTATATTATGCGTGCATTATAATGCAAACTAGTGTTACTGCCAAACACAATGTTGTCCACATACAAGACACAATACAATAATTTTCAATCAATATGTGGAAAGTTCAAGAACATTTAAAGGAAGTTTCTTATCTTGACACTAAGCTGAAGTAGGCTACAAGTCTGTCACCTGGAACACAGCAAAACAAATCTATAGGCCTAGGTAAGAAAGTTTAAGGTAGTAAAAATAATCTTCCCTTATACTGTAGTTAATATGGCCTTGTGGCTCTGTCTCTGACTTATGTTCTGATGGACAAGTAGCTCTATTGGACATAGGTTAGTGGAAAATTGTTCTCACACCATCCCCTCTCCCTATCCTATGGTTTATTACTAAGCCTGAATATATATATTTTTTTAAATCTAGATTCTCATTCATTAAGGTCATGTTAGTCAAAAGTGTTCTGTGATAAGCAACTTGACATCTTTTTGGCGCCTAAAGAGGTTTCACCTTCTTCAGTTCTAGCTTGAGGTTGGGAAAGCAGCAGCCATATTGGAATCCTGGAGTTGTATCTGTAGACTACACCACTCCTCACATCACAAAGGAAACACAAGTCCCCATCAAGGTATGAGCTGTAGGCTAGTGAAATAATACGAAAATGAATACGGACTGAAGGTAGCTTCTTTTGTGCAGATTGCTGAAAACAGTACCATGGCATTACAGGGAGCCTTGAGTAACATTAAAACATGATCATCAACATTTTGGTGACAATTAGGTTATAACAGAGTCTCTACGCAAAGGGGTTAATGGGAGTTGGATTTTCTCTCTTCCTCCAGGTTATATAAACCATCCATCATTACCAAGTGTGCAAATGGATGGAATATACAAATAAGCGCATGTTGTGCAGGGAATGTGGATGAGCAATCCTTTTCATGGCAATACGTTTGGGCTCAGTCATTGTCTGTTCATCCTCTGTAGCCTACTTTTTGTGTCCAGCTTCCAATGCCAGGGGAATGCAGGTTAGATCTGATCTGAGCTCAGCAGTGGTTTTATTTCTCACCCCAATCTAAGAAAACTTAATGACCTAAGGAACCCTGTCTATCTTACAAAACTTTGTCCTATTTTTCTGTTCAGCAGAGCCCAAATGTGTTTCCCTATTCGTAGTAATACTCTGTAATCTGTTTGGGCTTTTGTCAATCTAAAAACACATGTAATAACTAATGTAAGAGACATTCAAGATGTTACTTCTCAACAGTCACAAAGAAACAGCAAAAAATATTTACATTTTCCTTTGTTTTTAGGACTTAAAATCATATTGTTCTCTGTTAGTTTATTGGCAAGTTCCACATTTTATCACTTTGAAATATCCAAATATCTCACACATTACCCCAAAGGGAAAAAATGAAAATATTTTGAAATGTACAGTGCCACAACAGTGTGAGGTCATTTAGGACAGACACATGGGTTAATAAGCATGTGACCCCTCACTTCCCAATCACTTGAGGGGATGACCTTGCCTCCTCTCTCTCAGTATTTCTGTCTCTCGATCTCTCTGTCTCTATATCTCTCTGTCTCTCTGTCTCTCTGTCTATGTGTAGCTCTCTCTCTCTCTCTCTCTCTCTCTCTCTCTCTCTCTCTCTCTCTCTCTCTCTCTCTCTCTCTCTCTCTCTCTCTCTCTCTCTCTCTCTCTCTCTCTCTCTCTCTCTCTCTCCAATATTCATTTGCAGAATAAACTGCCAGCCGTTTGTGTTGTCACTCCATACCAGTGCTGTATGGGGGAGGGAGATTTAAACATCTGTGCAATTTCCTGAATGGGGGAAAGGGAGGGAAACGAGTGGCCAGGTCATACCGAAAAGACGTCAGCTCGGGAATTGTGTCTTTGAATTAGCGGTGATGACACACAAGTTCCCTCCTGGAGCCCTTATCTGTGCGGTCTGAACTTGTGTTGAGGTGGATGGGTCAGAAACCTTCTTTGTTATTTTTGCTTGTCCTTACATGGTCTCTAAAATAAGCTGCCAGCTTGCTAATGTTGTTGGCCTATCGTCACACTGGAAGCTGAGCGAGTCTAGACGTTGACCCTGTAACCTACTGTAGCTTTATTTTTTGTATGAGACAAGTGTGTGTGTGTGTGTGTGTGTGTGTGTGTGTGTGTGTGTGTGTGTGTGTGTGTGTGTGTGTGTGTGTGTGTGTGTGTGTGTGTGTGTGTGTGTGTGTGTGTCTGTGTCTGTGTGTGTGTGTGTGTGTGTGTGTTTTGTCCATGTGTCTCTCAAAGTAATTGGTCGGCCCTCCCTCTCCCTTTAAACTGAGGAGCAGCACACGAACCACCATAACCTACAGCGGCTAATGAATTTGTCAAAATATATACAGTATGTCCCCTCCCTGATTATTTTGTAATGACGTTGTGCCTAGGGAGTAGGGCTGCACAATTAATCGAAAAATAATCAAAATCGTGATAAAATAGTGAAATCGAACTCGTTATTTAATCGTGGCAATAGTGACCTACTTTTGAAAGCGTCCTTGAAGCCAGAACATACTGACAGGCTGGTGTTCCTGGCCAGAAATCTGTCCACTTAAGTTTCATGCTATTGCCTTTACATAATTATTACAATTCAATTTATTTTGCTCATCCTGTATGTAATTCATTCTTAGTTATACTTCATCTTGTTATAATTTTCAAAAAAATCTGAAAAATCAATAATCGTGATTAATTATCGTGATTATTATTTTGACCAAAATAATCGTGATTATGATTTTTTTCCATAATCGAGCAGCCCTACTAGGGAGTATTCCAAGAACATGACTCAATAGTAAACCCAGTTCAGTTAAGATTCAAGAGTTTTTTGTCATTGCCATTGAAGGCAACGAAATTGTGTTATCTTTGAGGGAGTGGTAAATCATCTAATACAGTTTCTAGAAGATCCCTGGAGCCCTCATCGTCTTAACTAAATAACAGTGGGCTGCAGGTATCTACAGTATTGTCGAGTTTACT